>NC_064618.1:248121075-248421075 GCF_023898315.1 Schistocerca nitens | reverse complement strand
GTTGTTGCGAAGCATTGTAATAGGTCTCAGATTTGTATTTTACTTAGAGAGGAAAATGCAATCGCTTTCAGCTAGCAAGGAACACAGACAATAATTGACAGGATCAAGCAATATTGGAACCCAGTGTAATCACGATAAAGAATTGCAAACATTTGTGGGGCTAATGTAATTATTTGTATCCATCCATTCTTTACTGTAAACTCATCTACCTTTAATTTTGTTAATCTTTCTTTTTTAATGACTCATCGGTGTTTTTTCATTATGGCTGCTAAAGAAGAAACTAGTTCTAGAACCACTAAACAAGTTACAACTAGTGATTTGGTGTCATATTAAGATACTGTTTACAGTTCTGGGATGAGATGAGTTTTAAATACTAGCCTGGACTGTATTACTTTGTTCTTTTATTGTTTCAATAAATTAATCCAGGTAGATGATGGAACAGATTATTTAGGAAGGACATATCATTGAATAGTAAAGAAGTAAGAAAGATTAAGTTCCAAAAATTGTGTTTGTTTCTGTAAATTAGATTTATTAATTTTGCACTGGTCTGTTTTTGCTGAATGTTACTATTGCACATTTTAATGATTGTTGCTATAGGTGCAGACTTATCAGAAGTCCCAGTCATAGAAGCAGATGTGAAGGATTTTGAGTCTCTGCTTCGTCTAGCCTCAAAAGCTCATGTGATCGTGAACTGTGTGGGCCCTTACAGATTCTATGGTGAACCAGTTGTGAAAGCTTGTATTGAAAGTGGAGCACATCAGGTTGATGTTACAGGTGAACCTCAGGCAAGTAAAATATTTCCATGAAATGTTGGAACTTCTTATCAGATATCTATTGGATAGGTTGTCAGATAGAAAAGGCATTAAGCTGCAAACCACTGTGCAGTGAATGCCAGTGATTAGCTGAGATATTCTCCCAAAAGTCCAACCTATGCAGTCTTAATATTTGTATTCCATTCACATTTTTTTACCGACTTTAACAATTTTACAACAAGGATTTAAAAGTGAAGAACTGTGCAATGAATATTTGTATTATGACACATTTACCATAGCCCTTAGTACTCTTCTGTGCATTGTATCCTGTTGTTTACATTTCAGTCATTCGTTAAAGTCTTACGGTATTTATCCCATTATAAGATGAGGTTTTCTCCTAAATTTGTCACTCAAAAAATACAGGGTTGTCTTGCATTCACAGGTTAAACTTTGCTGCTGATGTCAACATTTTTACATTGTTTAATAGAGTATATAGGGATCATCTTACATTTATGGATGAAGCTTTGGTTATTGACGTCATGTACAGATTTACTTTGAAAAATTCAGAACGACAAGGGTCGGCAGATGATATTTGCACTTGAACAGGCTCAAGATTTCCAGATACCCCTGGGCACCCTCCACAAAATCAATGTTACTCGAACAATCACATGAATTTTGATTTGCGTGGTGCTAGTGCAAGGAAGATGTGAGAAACTACGAACTAGCTACAACAATAAATAGAATTTAGTGCTATCATATTAAAAACTCTTGTTGTTTGTACCCTAAAAGATATTGTAATCTATCTCTCACACTTGCTCAAGCATAGGACTATGGAAGGGTTGCAAGCAGAACAGTGATACCAGATGCACTAAAATCTGGCTGAGTGTGGGGAGGGGAGTATGAGTGGGCACCAAATTACTTCATGTTGCCAACCATGGGAATCTATACTGTGTACTTCGGTTTTTTAGGAAAATCAACCATGTTAAAACTGTGGTTTGCTTGAATGGATTTGTAGTCGGCATTGAATTGACTTGGACAGTAGTCTTCATTTCTGCAAGATACAGTAAAAGTTTAGATAGGAGCCAGTGGCGTGCTTTGGGTTTCATGCTGAAATATTGTCGACAGTCACTGTGATGTCTGACGGGCACGAAAGGGGATGTGTGGTCCTATGCAGCTAATGAGAGAGCAGCGGGCAGACAATAAGTTTGGAAGTGAGATACATTGTCACATCCTCACATCAGCACAGAAGCGAAATCTGATACGTATTCAGACAGTAACAGCTGCTTTCTCAGATGCAACAGTAACCACAGCCTCAGATATCACAACATATTCAGAAAAGGCAGCCAAATATTTGCAACAACAAAGACATTAATTTCACAGCTGTGCTATTAGGATGATGTTAATTAAAAACAGTTATGTCAAAGATGACAGGGTTAGTAAATGGAAAAATGTGAAAAAGAAGCTGTCAAATTAATGTAAACCATTTCTTATCATTTATTTCTCCCTGTATTGTCAAAATGTAGACAGTCAATAAATGGCATAAATTCAGAGTAGGTGTAGTGTTAATGTTTTAGTTAGTTACTTTGTAAATAAAATGGTTTGTAATTTTGATTAGTCAGAATATGTTAAAAATAATTTTTTCTCAAGAAGCCTCTTATAATCAGGGCCTTCTTATACATGGGTAAATACAGTTTTTGAAATGTCCTTTCCTCATGGAAAGCTTAGAAAGTTGCATACTTATTTTCTGTACTTTAGGTATTTTCCTCTAGATAATCACATATTTGTAATTCTTTGAAATCTGTGTTAGACTGTTAAATATGGGAGTTTTAATTGTTTCTTTCCTTCTGAAACAGTATATGGAGAGAATGCAGCTTGACTACAACAAGTCTGCGCAAGAGAAAGGTGTTTACATTGTAAGTGCTTGTGGTTTTGATAGCATTCCAGCAGACATGGGTGTCGTATTTTTGCAAGATAAATTTGGAGGTATGTACACAGTATAGTTTCTATTGACTAAAATGTACAATTTTAATTCACATTCACTTTGTGTTCTGTAGTTTTTGTTTGCCCATTTTATTTTTAATTTTTACTTCCTAGCTTTCTAAATCGAGGGCTTTTTCCCTTTCATAAAATTGAAAACAACGGTTAAACAGTATTTGAGATTTACTTTTTAGTGTGGTAGTCTGTTCGTATGTGGAACTACAGTGCTGTTGTTTCAGAATATATTTTTATGTAGGTTATTAAGAAGTGTTACATGATGTATGTTGTTTGAAATAGGTTAGGATGATATCACTGTGCCGGCCGCGGTGGTCTAGCGGTTCTAGGCGCTCAGTCCGGAACCGCGCGGCTGCTACGGTCGCAGGTTCGAATCCTGCCTCGTGAATGGATGTGTGTGATGTCCTTAGGTTAGTTAGGTTTAAGTAGTTCTAAGTTCTAGGGGACTAATGACCTCAGAAGTTGAGTCACATAGTGCTCAGAGCCATTTGAACCATTTGATATCACTGTATTCAAAAATGAAATCTTTTTCAATGTATTGGTTATTTCCTGATGGATGATTTTGTTGTTCTTTGAGTCATTTGTTTGATGCTGGATGGAAAAGACACACATCACATTCCTCCCTCCTCCTAAAAAAAATACTCCCTCTTAAGTTTCAGTTCCATTTTCTCATTTTTAAAGTTAGTAACCTATTACAGAAAGACCACTAATCTTACTTTTGAGCCAGTAAAAATTAATTAGTCTTCTTATCACGTGCTGAACTCGTCCTTAAGAATTATTTTGTCACTAGCATCTTAAATGTAAAACTTAAATCACAGAACATTTTTTTTCATCACAAAGTGATTTCTATATTCTGTATTCTGAAATGAGCTTACATGAAATATAAAGTGTGGCCTTCTTTTTCAGAATGAAAGTAAAATAGAATGAATCCAGTAGTTTGTAGAGGGATTGACACACATCCTTAATGTAATTTTTAGGTATTGTAATTAGTGCTTATTGCTGTCACATTTCATTATCTATTGTAACTACAGTTTTAAGCATTCCTCATTTTAAAGCAAATATGCACACAGGCATAAATACAGGTGCTATTCCAAACTTCAAACAAGTAAGAGCAGTGAAAGTGGCTGACCTGGAAGCAAACTGAAACAGTTTTAAATAAATTGGTTCACTCTTGACTTGTTTTTGAATTCTGTACACCAATGACTCAGTGACTCCTGAATGCTGCATAGTCCCAACCACGCCTGGTAATCTTCTCTCTCTCTCTCCCTCCCTCTCCCTCCCTCCTGCTCCGTCCTCCTCCCTCCTCCTCCCTCCTCCTCTCACTCCTCCTCCTCCGAGAACTGAGACCCACACCTTAGCTGGATTTTTAGCAGAGTCTGAGAATCTAGGTCATACCTTAGGAAATGTAGATTTACTTACTTCCTTTTAATTTTCATTTGTGCATATCTTTTCAATTAAAATAAGAGCAAATGCCATTTTTAATTTTGCTTGTGCATATCTATGTTTGTGATTTTTCCACAAGTAGTAAAAGAACTTCATTACTGATTTTGAATTCAGGGCAGTATCAGTAAATAACCTTCATTATTTTAAATTTCATATGGTACAAGAATTTACTTTTTGGTTTCCTGTTTTAGGTGATGTCAACTCTGTGGAAGCATACCTAGAGTCTAAACTTGATTGTGCTCCAAAGGTATACTGTTCCTTTTTACTGAAATATATTTAGTTTCTCTACTATTAATGTATTGTAGTTTTGTAACATGTGAGTTACTAAATTCAGCTTTTAGTCAAATTTTTTCTCCGTTTGGCCCTTAGTTATCAATTTATTTTCTGATGTATGTATCACAGTAGTTTTGTTGTTTCCTTAACAAATAGTTGCAAAGATCACCTGGCACTGCAAATAAGGGGAATTTAATTATAAATATTTGGACTAATACTATTGCTCATGGACAAATAAATGGTTCCTACTTAGACATTCATTAATTTCCTCCTCCTCCTCCTCCTACTACTACTACTACTCCTGCTGCTGCTGCAGCTGCAGCTGCAGCTGCTGCTGCTGCTGCTGCTGCTGGTGGTGGTGGTGGTGGTGGTGGTGGTGCTGCTGCTGCTAGTACCACCACCACCACCACAACCACCACATAAACACCTAAAACTTGTCAGTTGATGTTTGAAATTCGCCCTAACTGTACATGGAAAAAGACTGGCATCATTTGGGACTATAGTAACATTTTAGTGGACAGAAACATTGTGTGTGTTTTGTAGTATGAAAGGAAATTATGAAGCTTGTATTGGCATTGCAACCAGTTGTTAGGTGACGAGACAGCTTTACGGGCTTAAACAGTCAAATTGTTGCGAATTGGCAACATAATAAGTAATATATACATAGCAGCAGCATTCTTGAAAAAATGCATTTTGATCAAATCATATATTCTACAATTGCGTACTCAAGACCATAGTTTGCAGCTTAATTTTTTGGGATCAATTACCATAATAAAGATAATTGTGGCATTCGGTGTACAAAAGCTCTAGCTGTCTGCTTTCCTACAAATTGGAAAAGAATATAGCCAGATTGTTTGATATGATGGCATACCACGTCATTTGTACTTCTACTTTCATGGATAGTTTACCTGTAGTATAAGGGTATTTATCTTACATGACCAAATTATTGATCCTTTCATTGTATTTTCCTGAGATCAGATAAAGTAAGCAGTTTACTTTCTAAAACCAGAGCACTGAATTTACTTGGCTAGGATATATGAATTTACTGATTTCGATTCGTTTATTCAAAACTTAATGACATTGCTTTGCTTCTTTGAGTAGGTTTTTTTATATTTTTTACGAGGAAAAATAAATTAAGTTTGCTTTGTGATGTGAGTGGCGACTCATTACATTTTGATTTTGTTTTGTTTATGAATAAAAATGCCTAGAAAATGGTAGTCTTTCTGAATAGACATGAACGGTTAAAAGATTGGGAACTATATGGTCTTAAGAATCCCATCGATGTCATGAAGCGAGACTTGACGTGGCTTGAGAACATCAGGCTTGAGCTTGCTCCTTGCAAATGCGAGGCGCGATATAACTCTGATCAAGAGCACCATAAATTGTCTCGCTCCTCAGAACACTGAACTTACAGAGACTTAGTTACTTCTCTCCCTTTCAACACGACATCATAGAAGCAGAAATGTTGGTGGGAAGTGGCACAAGTGAGTGAGTTTTTATACACCAAATTAATTTACCATTTTATTTTAGCACTTTGAGCACCGTATGGGCGCGCTCAGCTGGACATTGCTGATGGCACCTGTATCCCGTAAGGACGAGCGTCTACCACCCACCTGAATGTCATTTAGTGCCTTGCAGAAGCTATTACCTCACTTGGTGTGGAGATTAGTTCATTGTTCTGGTGCCAGAGGTCAGCACTTAATATCTCAATCTAGTGGCAACTGAGAAAAGTATAAGGTATGAGTATTCCATAGTTCATTCACGCGCATTTATGAAGGTAAAAAAGGCACATACCAAGCTGACGGAGTCTGATATCTGGGATATTTTATATGGGGATCGTGCACTGTTGCTGCTGCTGCTGCTCGCAGTGTGGTTTCAGTTGCCTGAGGCTGCAGTCGTGTGTGTGAATTGTTTGCGTGACTGTGTGCGCGTGTGTGTGTCCATTGTTGACAAAGGCCTAATGGCCAAAAGCTACAATTGAGTCTTTTTGTTGTGCCCATCTGTGAGTCAGCATCTCCACTATATCATAAAATTGTTGCTACTCACCGTATATCAGAGATGCTGAATCGTGATAGGCACAACAAAAAGATTCCCACAATTATAACTTTCGGCCATTAAGGCCTTTGTCAGCAGTAGACACACATATACACACGCACACGCGCTCACACACACACACACACACACACACACACACACACACACACACTCCTGCAAACACAACTTGCACACACATCTGCAGTCTCAGAGAGCTGAAACTACACTGCGAGCATCAGCACCAGTGCATGATGGGAGTGGCGACTGGGTGGGGGTAAGGAGGAAGCTGGGGCGGGGAGGGGGGTTAGGGATAGTATGGTGGGAGTGGCAGACAGTGAAGTGTTGCAGTTTAGACGGAGGGCAGGAGAGAAGGTGCGGAGGGGGGAGGGGGCGAGTAGTGGAATGGAGAGAAATAAAAAGAAATTAAAAGACTGGGTGTGGTGGTGAAATGACGACTGTGTTGTGCTGGAATGGGAACAGGGAGGGGATGAGAACAGTGACTAACGAAGGTTGAGGCCATGAGGGATATGGGAACGTAGAATGTATTGCAGGGAAAGTTCCCACCTGCGCAGTTCAGAAAAGCTGGTGTTGGTGGGCAGGATTCATATGGGACAGGCTGTGAAGCAGTCATTGAGATGAGGGGTATCATGTTTGGCAGCGTGTTCAGCAACAGGGTGATCCACTTGTTTTTTGGCTACAGTTTGTCGGTGGCCGTTCATGCGGACAGACAGCTTGTTGGTTGTCATACCTAAATAGAATGCAGCACAGTGGTTGCAGCTTAGCTTGTAAATCACATGACTGGTTTCACAGGTAGCCCTGCCTTTGATACCAAGCGAGGTGGCGCAGTGGTTAGCACACTGGACTCTCATTCGAGAGGACGACGGTTCAATCCCGTCTCCGGCCATCCTGATTTAGGTTTTCCGTGATTTCCCTAAATCGTTTCAGGCAAATGCCGGGATGGTTCCTTTGAAAGGGCACGGCCGATTTCCTTCCCCATCCTTCCCTAACCCGAGCTTGCGCTCCGTCTCTAATGACCTCGTTGTTGACGGGACGTTAAACACCACTAACCTAACCTAACCTAACCCTGCCTTTGATGGTATAGAGTGATGTTTTTACATTCCATCCTGGATTTTCCATTGTTCGATAAAATTGTTGCATTATATACAAAATAAAATCACAAATGATTTAACTTATAATAACTTTCATTATTCATTTTATTTAAAAATCCTTGTAATTATTACTAAAGGAGAAAAAAGAAAAAAATTGGCAGAAGCTGGGATTGAACCCACATGAGCAGATTAAAAATCAAGCATGTTACCAATAAGTTATTTTTACACAAGTGCTTATTAAACTATTATATGAAGTGCAGGTATAACTTTGAAAACTTTTTCTGGGGACTGGCTGGCCAGTGCATTTGAGCACTGCTACAGGATAACACCCTTTAGGTAAACCACGAGCCAACCAAGTGCCATTCCAATCTAAATTGCCAAAATTGTACTCTCCCCTCTTTTGCAAAAAAAAAAAAAAAAAAAAAAAAAAAAGAGAGAGAGAGCGTCCCAATTAGTTGTGCAACAAGAAACCAACTCAGTAATTCAAACAACTCATCTTCAGACAGCTTTGTTGGTCTACAGACAATGCAAACACAGTTGAGAGGGTGAGGACATTGAGCTTCCCTTATGACAATAAATTGTCTCTTAAAAGTAATAGTAGTAACAGAACAAGTCCAATAACATATAATGAATTTAAATTGCATTTATATTGACGTTCTCACTTAGTTTTTTTCAATCCCTGCCACCCCATCTTCCTCATATTTTTTGACTATAATACACACCATATGTAACATAGCTCAAGATCTACTTCAAGGGGTTGCATTGTGAAAGGCATGCATGCATGCTTGCCAAAGACTTCTGGCCATATATGGAAGACCACGTGTTGTCTGAGAAGTGCCGTTTGTGATCATGTGGAGGCATGCAATCTGTGCAAGTTGAAATGTTGACCACTTGCTGAGAATCTTGCAATTATTCTGGTGATACAGACCAAATGTCATGAATCGTTAATACAAGTAAAAATAAATTGTGACAGAGTTCCTGAATTCCATAAATCTTTCCACAAGCTTGGCAGTAGTGTGAGGGCCATTGGCAGCATTTGATTTCTAAGCATGGTGGGAAATGCGCAGTTCCTAATGTGATACGGAACTTTTAGCGTAACATATCATTATGGGGAAAACAGATGTTATCCAATATCTGTCAGACCAATAAATGATGGTTGCAAAATTTGAAAGTTTTTTCTTTTTTAGTAAAGTAATTTAGAATCATGTACAGTTTCTTAATTTTGCATGTACAGGGGTTTGGATGGATGCAGAGTGCCTGCAAGGCAGGATGATCACAGCAGCTTTCACGCTTTGTTATACCTGCTGCTCTGGCAGTTTATTCTGTGCTACAGTGCCCTGGCTTGGAGATGTGCTTTGAACAGGAGTGCTGTGAGAGTGAGCATGAGCTCACAGAAGAGAAAGCTTAATCAAGACACAGAAATAAAAATAGCAGTGATCATAATCTAAACGTCCCCCCTGCGGGTTCGGGGGTTAGAATAGGCCCGCGGTATTCCTGCCTGTCATAAGAGGCGACTAAAAGGAGTTTCAACCGTTTCGGCCTTCCATGTGATGGTCCCCCTTGGGGTTTGACCTCCATTTTTCAAAATTCTACAGAAGTACGAGCCTTTTGGGGAAGGACGCCTTACGTGGTGTACCACTGGTCCTCAGTGCACTAAGACCTCGGCACTCAGCATTGTACCGGCGTTGTAACCATACCCATTATTCCTCAAATTGGGCCTAAACGCCTGATGGGTTGTACAAGTTACGCCCATAGTGCGTCCCCATCTGCACCTACGATCATGATGGACTTTCCGTGGCACCAGAAGTCCAGCACGGTAGCCAGCCTGTTATGGTGGGGTCGTCATGTACCCTCTAGGTTGTAGTCCCCTGACAACACAGGGATCGTACTGCCGATACCTGAGCTGCACCCTCCCCACGTCGGCCAAGGAGTAGATGCCCGTCTCGTTGGGGCATCAGGACTCCCGGCGACGGTCATCCTGCCAGGTGGCCCTTGCTGAGGCTGGGTGGCGCCCGTGGGAAGAGCCCCTGGTCGGAGTGGGTGGTATCGGGGCAGACATTTCGCAGATGAAACGTCAACACGTATCAGGTCGCTCTGTGGCCGAGTCTTTCAAAAGGAAAGGTACTGTTTCTAGTTCTGGTTCTCCTGCCCTTTCCCCCTTGGCCACTCCCTGGGAGGAGGGACAGGTCCGCCGGCTTGGGGCGAAGTACTTCCCTCGCTATTTGGTCTGTTCTTGAACCGATGGGGGGACGTTCGCCACCTCCAAGCCCATGTTCTTTGTTCAGCACATTGAGGAAATCGAGGCTCTCAGTAAGATGCGTTCGGGGTCCGTTCTTCTAAAGACCACCTCCGCCACACAGTCGGTGGCGCTCCAGGCGTGCGACTGCTTAGGGGACATCCCGGTGTCCATTGTCCCGCATCTGGCACTAAATAGGACGCAGGGGGTTATTTTTCATCGGGACCTCCTGCTGCAATCTGATGAGGAGCTCAGGGCCAACCTGGAGCGCTGAGGCGTGCATTTCGTCCGGCGAGTCCAGCGCGGCCCCAAAGACCGTCGCATCGACACCGGGGCCTTTATCCTCGCCTTCGAGGGGGACGTTCTCCCGGAGAAGGTAAAGGTGATGTGCTACCGGTGTGACGTGCGACCTTACATTCCGCCTCCTATGCGCTGTTTTTGGTGTTTGCGCTTTGGGCACATGTCGTCACGGTGTGAGGCTGAGCCCCTTTGTGGCGATTGTGGACGTCTTCTTTGTGAGGAACATACATGCACCCCACCACCTCGGTGCGTTAATTGTTCTGGCATCCACTTGCCTAGGTCCTCAGACTGCCCCGCATATCAGAAGGAGAAGAAGATGATACAAGAACTCAAAACTTTGGATCGTCTCTCTTATTATGAGGCCAGGAAGAAGTATGACCGCCTCCATCCCGTGCCGTTGACCACTTCGTTTGCCTCAGTTGTGTCCATTCCTTCCGCGGTATCCTCACCCCTATCCTGTCCCCCCTCCGCCTCCTCCCCCCATCCGGGGTCTCTGCCTCCGCCTCCCAAATCCCTCCCTTCCAAATCCTCCTCCCCCGTGGCCTCCGCCCCCTCTGCCCCAGGGGCCACCCTTCCTCCTCCTCCTCCTCCTCCTCCTCCTCCTCCTCCCCCCCCCCCCCCGCCGCCGCCTGAGAAGCGATCCTCTTCTCAGGCGTCCATCGGGGAAACGTTCCGGACCCCATCTTCCAAGGTCCGGCGTTCCAAAACGGACCCCGCGCGTGAGGACCTTCTTCGGGTCCAGCCCACCATCCCTGCGCCTTCTCGGACTTCCAAGAAGGCCTCCAAGAAGAAGTCTCTATCCCCTCTCCACCCCGGCGCGTTTCGTCTGACGCTCCATCCGTGAGTCGCTGCTCCCGGCCGTCCTCAGTTTCGCCGGGACGCTCTGCTGCCAGGCGCTCAGCTGGCCTCTCGTCGGCAAATGATGCTGCCCCTCCTGCACAACCAGGGACAGCGGCCGCAGCTGGCGACGACTCGATGGAACAGGATCCGCCTCCCGCCGGTTGTAGCGTTGTTCCCTCGAAACCTGACCCTCCGCGGCCGTCGAGGTGACCAGCTCTTCCCCCGTCTCGTTCCCCCTCTTTTTTGACTAGCGATGGCCTTGTTACATTGGAACATAAGAGGTATTCGATCTAATTGGGAGGAATTACAACTGCTCCTCCGCCTGCACTGTCCGCTCGTCCTTGGTCTCCAGGAAACCAAGTTGCGCCCGACTGACCGTATTGCCTTTACCCACTATACCTCGGAGCGGTATGACCTCACCCCTGTGGACGGTATCCCAGCTCATGGTGGGGTCATGTTGCTCGTTCGGGACGATGTCTATTACCATCCCATCCCATTGACCACCCCACTCCAAGCAATAGCTGTCCGTATTACTCTTTCTGCTTTTACTTTTTCAGTTTGTACCATCTACACTCCATCGTCATCTGCTGTTAGTCGGGCTGACATGATGCACCTGATCGTTCAGCTTCCCCCGCCGTTTTTATTGTTTGGCGACTTCAATGCCCATCATCCCCTTTGGGGCTCTCCTGCATCCTGTCAAAGAGGCTCACTCTTGGCGGATCTCTTCAACCATCTCAATCTTGTCTGCCTCAATAATGGCGCCCCAACTTTCCTCTCGGACTCTACTCATACCTACTCTCACTTGGACCTCTCGATCTGTTCTACCACTCTTGCCCGTCGGTTCGAGTGGTATGTCCTTTCTGACACCTATTCAAGCGACCACTTCCCCTGTGTCGTTCGTCTCCTGCACCACACCCCATCCCCACGTCCTTCGAGCTGGAACATACCGAAAGCTGACTGGGGACTTTACTCCTCCCTGGCAACCTTTCCGGACCACGATTTTCTCAGTTGTGACAGTCAGGTCGAATACCTCAAGGCTGTTATCATCAATGCCGCCGAACGTTCCATTCCTCGTACTACCTTTTCTTCACGTCGCATTTCCGTCCCCAGGTGGAACGAGGCTTGTAGAGACGCTATCCGTGCTCGACGACGTGCTTTACGCACCTTTTGCCGCCATCCTACGTTAGCGAATTGTATTGGATACAAACGACTCCGAGCACAATGCCGTAGAGTCATCAAAGACAGCAAAAAAGCCTGTTGGGCCTCTTTCACCAGCTCCTTTAACAGTTTTACTCCCTCTTCTGTCGTATGGGGGTGGCCTGCGCCGGCTGTCGGGCATTAAGGCCCACTTCTCGGTACCCGGCCTGACCTCAGGTAATGAGGTCCTCGTTGATCCTGTGGCTGTCTCCAACGCCTTCGGCCAGTTTTTCGCAGAGGTTTCAAGCTCCGCCCATTACCACCCTGCCTTCCTTCCCAGGAAAGAGGCAGAAGAGGCTCGGCGACCTTCCTTCGACTCGCTGAATCTGGAAACTTATAATGCCCCCTTTACTATGCGGGAACTCGAACGTGCGCTTGCACTGTCCCGGTCCTCTGCTCCGGGGCCAGATGCCATTCACGTTCAGATGCTGGCACACCTTTCTCCGGTGGGCAAAAGCTTCCTTCTTCGTACCTACAATCGCGTCTGGACCGAAGGTCAGGTCCCCATGCGTTGGCGTGACGCCGTCGTTGTTCCTATACCCAAACCCGGGAAGGATAGACACCTTCCTTCTAGTTACCGCCCCATTTCTCTTACAAGCTGTGTCTGTAAGGTGATGGAGCGCATGGTTAATGCTCGGTTAGTTTGGATTCTTGAATCTCGACGGCTACTTACCAATGTCCAATGCTGTTTTCGTCGCCGCCGCTCCGCTGTTGACCACCTTGTGACCTTGTCACCTTGTCGACATTCATCATGAACAACTTTTTGCGAAGGCGCCAAACGGTAGCCGTGTTCTTCGATTTGGAGAAGGCTTATGATACCTGTTGGAGAGGAGGTATCCTCCGCACTATGCACAGGTGGGGCCTACGCGGTCGCCTGCCCCTTTTTATTGATTCCTTTTTAACGGATCGAAAGTTTAGGGTATGTGTGGGTTCCGTATTGTCCGACGTCTTCCTCCAGGAGAACGGAGTGCCTCAGGGCTCCGTCTTGAGCGTAGCCCTTTTTGCCATCGCGATCAATCCAATTATGGATTGCATTCCACCTAATGTCTCAGGCTCTCTCTTTGTCGATGACTTCGCGATCTACTGCAGTGCCCAGAGAACATGCCTCCTGGAGCGCTGCCTTCAGCGTTGTCTAGACAGCCTATACTCATGGAGCGTGGCAAATGACTTCCGGTTCTCTGAAGAGAAGACGGTTTGTATCAACTTTTGGCGATATAAAGCGTTCCTTCCGCCATCCTTACATCTCGGTCCCGTTGTTCTCCCATTCGTGGAAACAACTAAGTTTCTAGGGCTCACGTTGGACAGGAAACTGTGTTGGTCTCCACATGTCTCTTATTTGGCAGCCCGTTGTACACGTTCTCTTAATGTCCTCAGAGTTCTTAGTGATTCATCTTGGGGAGCGGATCGCACTATCCTGCTTCGCTTGTATCGGTCCATAGTCCGATCAAAGCTGGATTATGGGAGCTTCGTCTACTCGTCTGCTCGGCCATCCCTCTTACGCCGTCTCAACTCCATCCACCATCGGGGGTTACGTCTTGCGACCGGAGCCTTCTACACTAGTCCTGTCGAGAGTCTTTATGCTGAAGCTGCCAAATTACCATTGACCTACTGGCGCGACGTACTGCTGTGTCGGTATGCCTGCCAGCTGTTGTCTATGCCTGACCACCCCTCTTACGAGTCCTTCTTCGCCGATTCTCTCGACCGTCAGTACGACTTGTATGTGTCTGCCCTGCCCCCCCCCCCCCCCCCCCCCCCCCCCGGAGTCCACTTCCGTCGCCTGCTTAGACAATTGGATTTTGCCCTCCCTACCACCTTCAGAGAGGGTGAGAGCCCGACACCACCTTGGCTCCAGGCTCCGGTTCATATTTATCTCGACCTCAGCTCACTCCCGAAGGAGGGTACTCCGGCTGCAGTGTATTGCTCACGGTTTGTCGAACTTCGTGCTCGACTTGCCGGTCACACCTTTATTTATACAGATGGCTCCAAAACTGTCGATGGTGTCGGCTGTGCCTTTGTCGTCGGGGCCGCCAACTTTAAATACCGGCTCCTCGACCAATGTTCCAGCTTTACCGCCGAGCTTTTTGCTCTCGATCAGGCCGTTCAGTATGCCCGCCGCCACCACCATTCATCGTATGTACTCTGCTCTGACTCACTCAGTGCTCTTCAGAACCTTGGAGCTCCCTATCCGGTCCATCCCTTGGCTCAAAGGATACAGCAGTCCCTCCATTCTTTCGCTGATAATGGTTCTCCTGTCAGCTTTCTGTGGGTTCCCGGACATGTAGGAGTGCCTGGGAATGAGGCTGTGGATGCTGCAGCCAAGGCTGCAGTCCTCCTGCCTCGGCCAGCCTCCCATTGTGTCCCGTCATCTGATGTTCGTGGGGATGTTTGTAAGAGGCTCGTGTCGTTGTGGTGGGATGCTTGGTCATCCCTCCAAGGAAACAAGCTCCGGGCAGTAAAACCGTTCCCAACTGCTTGGACAACCTCCTCCCGACCATCTCGGCGAGAGGAGGTCCTTCTGACCAGGTTGCGGATTGGGCATTGCCGGTTTAGCCACCACTACCTGCTCTCCGGTGACCCAGCCCCGCAGTGCCCTTGTGGTCAGGCATTAACAGTGCGTCATGTTTTATTGTCGTATCCCCGCTTTAGTCAATCTCGTGTTGTCCTGTCCATGCCATCTACTTTACCGGATATTTTAGCTGATGACGCTCGAGCAGCTGCTCGTGTTCTGCGTTTTATAACTTTGACTGGCTTGTCCAAAGACATCTAACCTTTTTACTTATTTTATCCACATCTTTGTTAGGTCTTTCTGGTGTCCCCCCCTCCCCTTGAGTTTTACTAGATTCCCTGTGCTCTAACAACAGTGAGTGGGCGCTAATGACCTCAGTAGTTGAGCGCCCTTAAACCTCACACAAAAAAAAAAAAAAAAAAAAAAAAAAAAAAAAAAAAATCTAAACGTACTGTCACACAGAAATTAAAACATTTCAGACTATGCACCCCAGACTAACTGTAGTTGCATAGTGCAGGCCATGGCTGTATGTTTCCCACTAATAATCACCACTGCCTGTCATATCCAGTCTACTGACAACACAGAAAAATTGCTGAGGGTGGCAGTCGGGGCATTTCATCCAACAACTGTGTGACTTGCAAAAGCCCTTTGTCTGTGTAAGATGTGGATTTGGCATTATCAGTTGCTCCCAACATAGCACATGATAAAGAGAAGTGCATTGCTTCATGTTGTGGTACTCACAGGGATGGCAAAAGGAATTATCTTTGTACTATTTAGCTGGCTCTAGAAAATGGACCATTCCATGCCATGTATAGAGCCAGGATAATCCTTTTGAAAACAGCAAAGCACGATATTTATGTAAGTGTGTATCATAATGTGGTACTCACTTCCTGTATTGGAAAGACTTTTGTGCAGATGGTTATCTGTTGTCTTGTTTATTAGTTTTTCAGTGGGAGTTAAATAGGTATCCTTATACCATTGACAACCTGTACTGCTAGAGGCAGATGTCAGACAGGATCTCCTATACCTTGTAGGTGTTGGCTATGTTACCATTTGGCAACAGAATTATCTGACAGTTTCCCATGTTTATAATGACTTCTGAAATGTTGCCAAGACAGGAAGGACAAGTCAGGGAAGGATTTTAAGAACTTTTTTTTAACAGAACAAAAATGCCCTGATGGTCACTATTTTTGCCATGGCCTCCATTGCATAATATTCACAATAAGAATGCAAGTATTATTTGTGAATCATATGACTGTAATGAGCTAGTTCAAACTGCCATGGAAGTCATTGGAAGAGTAAACTGCACATTTAAGCTTAAAGTTCTTGGCAGTTGTATGTGGATCAGCAAGATCTGGTCATCTGAAGGGCATAGATGCTATCTACCAAGAGGAGATATTATGAGTACTTACAAACACTATACCAAGCCTCCGTCTGGAGGCCTTGTATTACAGTTTTCCATCATGTGTCAGTATTACACATTGTCTGATCTACAAGCAGTATTCAACCTATTTAAATGACATCCATAAATTGCTAGACTCATTGGGATCTACATATATATACTATGCAAACCACTGAGGTGCATGGCAGAGGGTACATCCCATTGTACCAGTTATTAGAATTTCTTCCTATTCCATTCACATATGCAGTGCAGAAAAAATGATTGTTTGAATGCCTCTGTGTGTGCAGTAATTATTCTAATCTTATCCCCATGATCCCTGTGTGAGCAATATGTAGGGGGTTGTAGTATGTCCTTAGTATAATCATTTAAAGCCCATTCTTGAAACTTTGTTAATAGACTTTTTCAGGATAGTTCACATACATCTTCAAGAGTCTGCTATTCCAAAACCAATATCCCCTGTTAGTCCTATCTGTGTAGGGTCCCACACACTTGAGCAATGTTCTAGGATGGGTTGCGTGAGTGATTTGTAAGCAGTCTTTTTTGTAGACTTAACTGCACTTCCCGAGTATTCTACCAATAAACCAGTCTGCAACCAGCTTTACCCGCGACTGAACCTATGTGATCATTCCATTTTATATCCCTGCAAAGTGTTACATGCAGGTATTTGTATGAGTTGGCCAATTCCAACAGTGACTCGTTGATATTGTAGTCATAGGATCCTATGTTTTTTTCATTTTGTGAAGTGCAAAATTTTACATTTCTGAACATTTAAAGCAAGTTGCCAATCTCCGCACCATGTTGAAATCTTATCAAGATCTGGTTGCATATTTATGCAGATTCTCACAGATAGTACTTCATTACAGACAATTGCAACATCTGCAAAAAGCCTGATTTTATTATTAATACTGCCTGCAAGGGCAATATACAACAAGAACAGCAAGGGTCACATCAGACTTCCCTGGAGTGCATTCAAAGTTACTTCTACAATTGACGATGACTTTCCATCCAAGATAACATACTGTGTTCTGCCCACCCAAAGGTCCTCAGTCCAGTCGCAAATTTCATTTTATACCCTATATAATCGTACTTTTGACTATAAGCACAGGTGTGGTACTGAGTCAAATGCTTTTCGGAAATCAAGAAACACTGCATCTATCTGGTTGCCCGGATCCAGCACTTTCAGTATGTCATATGAGAAAAGTATGAGTTGGGTCTCACATTATTGATGTTTTTGAAAACCATGCTGGTTGGCATTGAGAAGATCATTCTCTTCAAGATACCTCATTATATTAGAGCTCAGAATGTTATAAGATTCTACATCAAATTTATGTCAAGAGTATTGAATGGTAGTTTCCGTTCAAGGGATCAACGATAGATTATGGTGAGAAGAGGGACTAACTCGGCTGCAAATTCAGAATAGAATCTGACAGGAATTCATTCCACCAGGGCCTGGAGCTTTGTTCAGTTTTAAAGATTTCATTTGTTTCTCAACACCATTGACACTAATAGTTATTCATCTTTTCAGTGGTATGAGGATTAAATTGGGGCAGTTCTCCTGGGTTTTCCTTTGTAAAGGAACATTTGAAAATAGGGTTAAGCATTTCAACTTTATCTTTGCTACCTTCAATTTCAGTTCTTGTCTCATTCGCTAGGGACTGGACACTGAGGTGCCACTAACAGCCTTTACCTACTACCAGAATTTCTTTGGATTCTGTGAAATGTCATTTGGCAATATTCTGCTATGTGCCCCCCCATGAACCATGGACCTTGCCGTTGGTGGGGAGGCTTGTGTGCCTCAGCAATACAGATAGCCGTACCGTAGGTGCAACCACAACGGAGGGGTATCTGTTGAGAGGCCAGACAAACGTGTGGTTCCTGAAGAGGGGCAGCAGCCTTTTCAGTAGTTGCAGGGGCAACAGTCTGGATGATTGACTGATCTGGCCTTGTAACACTAACCAAAACTGCCTTGCTGTACTGGTACTGCGAACGGCTGAAAGCAAGGGGAAACGACAGCCGTAATTTTTCCCGAGGGCATGCAGCTTTACTGTATGGTTAAATGATGATGGCGTCCTCTTGGGTAAAATATTCCAGAGGTAGAATAGTCCCCCATTTGGATCTCCGGGCGGGGACTACTCAGGAGGACGTCGTTATCAGGAGAAAGAAAACTGGCTTTCTACGGATCGGAGCGTGGAATATCAGATCCCTTAATCGGGCAGGTAGGTTAGAAAATTTAAAAAGGGAAATGGATAGGTTAAAGTTATAGTGGGAATTAGTGAAGTTCAGTGGCAGGAGGAACAAGACTTTTGGTCAGGCGAATACAGGGTTATAAATACAAAATCAAAGCGGGGGAATGCAGGAGTAGGTTTAATAATGAATGAAAAAATAGGAGTGCGGGTAAGCTACTACAAACAGCATAGTGAGCGTATTATAGTGGCCAAGATAGACACGAAGCCCACGCCTACCACATTAGTACAAGTTTATATGCCAACTAGCTCTGCAGATGACGAAGAAATTGAAGAAATGTATGATGAAATAAAAATTATTCAGATAGTGAAGGGAAACGAAAATTTAATAGTCATGGGTGACTGGAATTCAGTAGTAGGAAAAGGAAGAGAAGGAAACGTAGTAGGTGAATATGGATTGAGGGGAAGAAATGAAAGAGGAAGCCGTCTGGTAGAATTTTGCACAGAGCACAACTTAATGATAGCTAACACTTGGTTCAAGAATCATAAAAGAAGGTTGTATACATGGAAGAAGCCTGGAGATACTGACAGGTTTCAGATAGATTATATAATTTTAAGACAGAGATTTAGGAACCAGGTTTTAAATTGTAAGACATTTCCAGGGGCAGATGTGGACTCTGACCACAATATATTGGTTATGAACTGTAGATTAAAACTGAAGAAACTGCAAAAAGGTGGGAATTTAAGGAGATGGGACCTGGATAAACTGAAAGAACCAGAGGTTGTACAGAGTTTCAAGGAGAGCATAAGGGAACAATTGACAGGAATGGGGGAAAGAAATACAGTAGAAGAAGAATGGGTAGCTTTGAGGGATGAAGTAGTGAAGGCAGCAGAGGAGAACTACTGACAGCCTTGGGAGAGCCAGTCCTGACAAAAAACTACCATCTAGTGAGCAAGATATATGAGACAGGCAAAATACCCTCAGACTTCAAGAAGAATATAATAATTCCAATCCCAAAGAAAGCAGGTGTTGACAGATGTGAAAATTACCGAACTCTCAGTTTAATAAGTCACGGCTGCAAAATACTAACACGAATTCCTTACAGACGAATGGAAAAACTAGTAAAAGCCGACCTCGGGGAGATGAAGCAGCTTGCACAGGATAGAGTATCATGGAGAGCTGCATCAAACCAGTCTCAGGACTGAAGACAACAACAACAACAACAACAACAACAACTGCTATGTTACTCATTGAAGGCATCACACATTGATCTCTTGACAGCAAAATGCATTTCATTCAGCATCTCTCTATCTATTGCCTAACCTTTTACACCTGTTGTGCAGTAATGTCAGTTTCTTTAGAAGTTTATTTACGGTGACTGTATACCGCAGAGGTTCACTCCCATTATGAACTGTTCTACTGAGTACATATCTGTCCAGTGCATTGTAAACTATTCTTTTAAACTTGAGCCAGAGTTCTTCTACATGCTCCTAACATGTGCTGGAAGTTCCTAGTTCCTCATTGACACATGAGATTACTGATTTTTTATTTAGTTTATTAAACATATATATCTTTCTGTTTGTTTTAGTGGTCCTTTGTACTTAAGTAATCATTGTTGCCACAACCATGTCATGGTCACTGATACCAGTTTGGATGTGGACATCCTCAACATGGTCATGTCTGTTTGTTGCCATTGGATCCAATATACACTGAAGAACCAAAGAAACTGTTACACTTGCCTAATATTGCTTAGGGCCCCCGTGAGCAAGCAGAAGTGCCACAACATGGCATGGCATGGACTTGACGTCTGAAGTAGTGGTGGAGGAAATTGACACCATGAATCCTGTAGGGCTGTCCATAAACCCGTAAGTGTGTGAGGGGGTGGAGATCTCATCTGAACAGCAAGTAGCAAGGCATCCCAGATATGCTAAAAAATGTTTATGTCTGGGGAGTTTGGTAGCCGGTGGAAGCGTTTAAACTCAGAAGTGATCCTGGAGTCACTCTGTAGCAATTCTGGACGTGTGGGGTGTCACATTGTCCTGCTGGAATTGCCCAAGTATGTCGGGATGAGCAATGGAAATGACAGGTCACCTGTCAGAGTTGTATCTAGACGTTTCAGAGGTCCCATACCACTCCAACTGCACATGCCCCACACCATTACAGAGCCTCCACCAGCTTGAATAGTCCCCTGCTGACTTGCTGGGTCCATGGATTCATGAGGTTGTTTCCATACCCGTACACATCCATCCGCTCGATACAATTTGAAATGAGACTTGTCTGACCAGGAAACACATTTCCACTCAGCAACAGTCCAATGTCAGTGTTGACAGGCCCATGCAAGGTGTAAAGCTTTATTTTGTGCAGTCATAAAGGGTACACGAGTGGGCCTTCGTCCCCAGAAGCCCATAAAGCCCATATCTATGATGTTCATTGGATGGTATGGACGCTAATATTTGTTGATAGCCCAGCTTTGAAATCTGCAGCAATTTGCAGAAGGGTTGCACTTCCGTCATGTTGAATGATTCTTTCCAGTTGTCATTGGTCCCGTTCTTGCAGGATTTTTTTCCGGATGCAGCTGTGTCAGAGATTTGACGTTCTACCGGATTCCTGATATTCATGGTGCACTCATGAAATGGTCGTACGGGAAAATCCTCACTTCATCGCTACCTCAGAGATGCTGTGTTCCTCACTCACGTGGCGACAAGAAGACCACATACAAACTCATTTAAATCTTGATAACCTGTCATTATAGCAGCAGTAACTGATCTAACAACTGTGCCTGACATTTTTTGTCTTATATAGGCATTACTGGCTGCAGCACCGTATTCCATCTGTTCACATCTATCTGTATTTGAATAAACATGCCTATACCAGTTTCTTCCAGTATATTTACATCATGAGTGGGGTTTGTAACTATCTGTTCTTGTCAGTTTTCAGAGAACGCACTTAATAAAGTTTCACAGGATGTCTTATCATGGCCAGTACTAACAAAATTGTAATTTTTCCAATTAATTGTTGGATGATTAAAGTCTCCACCGATGATTACAGTATGACTGGGGAACTTGCGTTCAAGTGAACCGAGGTTTCCTCTAAAGTTTTTGGTTATGTCAGATGAGTCTGGTGGGCGATAGAAGGCTCCAATTATCATTTTATGCGCACCTATGATACTGAGTCTTGCCCAGTCAATCTCACAAGCAGCTTCAATTTCTGTCTCTGTGGATTTGAGGTTTCTGTCTGCTGTGACACACACCACCTCAATTTCCCATTTGTCTGTCCTATCGATACACACTTAAATTTTCTCCAAAAATCTTGCTGCTGTCAATTTCGGGTTTCAACCATCTTTCTGTACCTAGTACTATGTGAGCTTCCCTGCTTTTCATGAGCACTTCAAACTCTGGCACTTGTTGCGAATGGTTCTGCAGTTTACCATTAGTATTTTAATACTGTCATCTGTGGGAGGGATTTCTTTCGATCTTACATGGATATTTCTGAATTTTCTATAGCTATTGTTATCTGGATTGGATGGAGATGTGCCTAATATAAAAAATCCTTGTGTACAGCCTACACACAGTCAGCCACCTGATAGCAGCCTCTACGTGTAAAGCCTCACCTTTTTAGGGGAACCTTATAGTTCTCAAGCCAATGGCACAAGTCCAGGAAGTTGCAGCCTACCTTGTCACAGAACTTCCAAAGTCTCTGGTTCAGTCCTTCCACTCGACTCTAGATTCAAACGGCTAGAATCACTTCTGAGGACAATGCTGCAAATTGTGAGCTTAGCTGAAACTCCATGCGCAAGCCTGGTCTTCTCAACCTTCTCTGCCAGTCACTGGAATGACCCAGGAATGACTTTGGAGCCCAGACGACAGGCATTATTTGTTTCAACATGTGCCACAATCTGCAGTTGGTTGCACACTGTTCCCTCAATGGCTGCTGGAAAAGCCTCTTCAGCATGTTGTATGAGGTCCCCAGGCATACAGACTGAGTGCACCTTGTGTCCTTTCCTGTCCCTTGCTGTCATTTCCCTAAGGGATATCATCATTCAACATGTGTTGAACTGCTGACAATTAATAGACCCCTACACTTTTGCGTTTGCTTCCTCCTGACACTGGACAAAGCGGGTTTCCCCAAAACAGGTGAAGTAAGTCCCACTGGGTCAGTTTCAGTGGAAGACAGCACCTCAAACTTGTTGGTTAGGGCATTAGTGTGCAACTTGTTGGTTAGGGCATTAGTGTGCACTTTCTCTCTGTCCTTGCACAGGAGTGAATGCTGTTCATCATCATCAGTGGTTTGACATCCACTACTGGAAAAAAGCTACCTCCAGTGCACAAACTGCTCTTCAGAAGGCCCATGACTTGCCACCCCATCTGCTCAATGGCTGCCTGCTGACCCTCAATTTTGTGAGCTACAAGACTGCTGACCATCAATTCCACAAGCTATCAAACTGCTTCACAAACTCAAATATGCAGGCTTTTGGGCCAATGGACCTCGAGAGAAGAATGTAGGCACTTAGATTAGCTATTTCCTGTTAACCCTCCAGACCAACACCCACCTAGCTGGATTAAGAGAAGACGACCTTATCACCTCCAGCTCGGGAAATAGCCCCCATCTCCCGGAAAACAGAAAACTGGAACTGCTGTTCACTGTAGCGCCCAGCACTAACCCACAGGAGTAATCTGAAATGATATGTTACCTCATGTATCTGATCCCTCAAGTTTTCTCCTTTTTCTGTTAGGGACACTCTGAAGTTAATTTATTTGTTTTTTGCCTCGAATAGAAGAGAAATTGTTTATTTTATAATGTAACATTGAATCAAGTTTTGTATTTATTTTCAGGGAGCTTCAATTCACTATACTACATGGGAATCAGCTGTTCATGGAGTAGCCAATTATGGAGAACTTCGACCTCTACGGCAGAAGCTTTTTCCTAACAGATTACCACGGTTCTCTCCAAGAATGAAACGCCGGTAACTACTTACATAAATTTTTCATAAATAATTTCATTGTATTGCCATTGGTTTTATACTTTTGAATTTTTTTCTTCTTGTAGGGTACTGCCACACAAACAGACTGGTATCAATGGTTGGTGCTTACCGTTTCCTGGAAGTGATCGCACTGTTGTCTACCGTTCTCAGAGACATTTTTATGAGCATGATAAGAAACGTCCCATACAGTTTGAAGCATATGCTGTATTTCCATCATTAATAGTTTCATTTCTTGTGATAATGGTGGCTTTCGTATTTGGTATTTTGACCAGATTCAAGCTTGGTGTCAAATTACTGCTTGATGTAAGTATTCATCTAATAAAGTCAATGAGACTTTCACATGATGACACCTTTTAATTGTTATTTCTGGGCATTAGAAAATTAGTAGAACAAACCCTGAAGCACTTGCCATATCACAATTATCAATTGCCCTTGTCTGCAATCATACCGGTGTGTGGTACTGTGTCTTTAATTTGTTTTTAATTTACATTGAATATGTATTTTGCATAACATGATAAGAAGGGAATCTGTTTTTGACAAAGGTCTTGTAGACTGAAAGCTTATTTTTTGACGTCTTTTTGTGTAACTGTCCTTTTTGTAATATTGTTACATTCCAGCTTGGATTTCCTATCATTTGATTTTGCCTGATGGCTTTTCTTCCATCGTAACCCAGTGCTGTTTTCTTGTGTTACTCTTTTCTAATGCATTACCATACCCCCCCCCCCCCCCCCAAGTGGACATACCATTAATTAGCCATCTCCGGCTGCCACCCTTCCTTCCACAATGACCCCCACCTTCTCAGATTCTGCCATTCCTTAGCCCTCACCAACACAGTCCAGCAAAACCATATCAATGAAACCCAAACCTACTCGCAGTACCTTTTTTCCATCCATAAAATTCTCCTGCTATGCAGTCTCAAATTCTTGGAACCCCATAACACAGATTAAAACTCTTGCCCTTTAGGGACTAAAGCAACATGCACAACGCCACCTCAAAAACTCTCCAGCCTGCTCACTTCTTACTCCTGCCTTGGAGTACCACTGTCGACCACGTCTACAACAACTTCAAACCTCCTTCATGTCCCCTCATAGCTAACAAACCCCGTCTTGCTGACCTACTACATTTACTACACCCACCAAAACTCCCTCCCACCACCATACAGAATCCAGATCCTAAACAGACCTGAAACGCAGTCATGAACCTTTCCTCAAAAAGCCTTAGCCCCGCAGAAATATCTGTTCTTTCCAAAGGCCTCACATTTTGCCCCACTCCAAAATTCAGTTGTGCAGGACTTGTTAAAAATCTTCTCTCCTCGAAGTCCCTACAGTGGAAACACTTTCACCACCAACCCTACCAATGTTGAACCCTGCCTAACTCAATTCACTCCTCCATCCAGCTGTGATCCACCACCACTGCCACCAGATCACACCGTGTTAATTTTCCAGAATTTCCTAACCTCGAACCTTGCCTCAACACCATCCCCCAAATCCCTCAACATGCAAACTAACTTTACATCTGCAGAATGAACTGCAGTCCACCACCTAACAGATAACATCCACCTACAAACCCTGCCACAGTGACCCCATTCCAGAAATCTAGCAGGATCTCCAGTCTCTCCTCAAATCCTCAGGCCCACCCCAGAACCTTTCCCCTGAGTCCCTCTCTCCCCTCACCCTACCACTCCCCACACTCCTACCTTCTACATGCTTCCTGAAGACCATAAACTCAACCACCCAGGACGCCCCATTGTGGCCAGTTACTGTGCCACCACTGAGAGAATCTCTGCTCTCGTAGACAAACATCTTCGACCTATTACCCACAACCTACCCTCCTATATAACAGATAACCATTTCCTCCACCAACTCTCCACAATTAGTATCCGTTTACCACACAGTATCCTGCTCGTCACTATTGATGCCACCACTTTTTACACTAACATCCTAATGCCCATGGCCTTACTGCTATTGAACACTACCTTTTCCAACGCCCTTCAGATACCAAATAGACAACCTCCTTCCTGGTCGCCATGACCAATTATATCCTCATCCACAATTAAGTTTCCTTCAAAGGCATTATCTATGAACAAATCCAGGGTACGGCTATGGGCATCCACATGGCACTGTCCTATATCAACCTATTCGTTGGCCATTTAGAGGAATCATTCCTAAATACCCAGAATCCTAAACCCCTCACCTAGTTCAGATTCATTGATGACATATTCAAGATCTGGATTGAGGGTGAGAACACCCTATCCACATTCCTTCAGAACCTCAACACCTTATCCCTCATTCACTTCACCTGGTCCTACACAACCCAACAAGCCACACTCCTAGATGTTGACCTCCACCTCACAGATGGCTACATCAGTACCTCTGTCCATATCAAACCCACCAACCACCAGCAATACCTCCACTTCAACAGCTGCCACCCGTTCCATAACAAGAAGTCACTTTCATACAGCTTAGCTACCTATGGTCGTCACATCTGCAGTGATGAGCAGTCCCTCTGTAAATATACCGAGACTCTCACTGAGGCCTTTACGATCAGTAATTATTCTCCCAACGTTGTACAAAAACAGATGTCCTGTACCTTATCTTTCCAGTCACCCACCATCTCCCAAAGTCCCACCATCCAGCCAGAGAGGAGAGTTGCCCTCTTAACTCAGTACCACATCATTGTTTAGACTACCTCTCGATGTGCCCTGAAATGAGAAATGTCTTGCCAACTATGCTTCTCCCCCCACACTGTTATTCTGCTGTCCACCAAACCTATACAATATACCCATCCATCTCTACACAACCCCTGCTCCCAACCCCTTACCTCATGGCTCATATCCCTGTAATAGACACAGAGGCAAGACCTGTCCCATACATCCTCCCACCATAACCTGCTCCACTCCAGTCACAAACTTCACCTGTCCCATGGAAGACAGGGCTACCTCTGAAACCAGTCACGTGATCTACAAGGTTGGCTGCAACCACTGTGCTGCATTATATGTGGCCATGTCAACCAACGAGCTGTCTGTCTGCATGAATGGCAACTGACAAACTGTGGTTAAGAAACAACTGGACCACCCTGTTGCCGAGCATGCCGCCCAACACAACATTCTTCGTTTCAATGACTGCTTCACAGCCTGTGCCGTACGGATCCTTCCCACTAACACCAGTTTTTCTGAACTGCACAAGTGGGCACTCCCTCTGCAATATATCATAAGATCCCATAACCTACTGGCCCCTCAGCCTTCGTTAGTCATTCTCCTCACCCATCTAGTTGTTACATTCTGTCATGGATTTTTTATGGCTCTAGATTATTGTTTCAGCCACTGGATAATAATGAAAAATGTTAATGAAATGGCAAAGAGTCTGCTATGTGTACCAAGAACATAAAGTTTCAGCCATGTAAGATATTCTGAAGGGATACAAAACACTACATAATTTAGTGGGAAACCAACTTTCTATGCCAGCAGCATATGTGAATAGTGTCAAATGTCTGATGATGTGCTGGCAGCAGTTTGTGTTCAAATCAAGACTCCAGATGGCTTTTTTTCCCCACACACTATTAATGGGGTCAGCAACATAATATTCCAGAACAGAAATTTAAATTACGCCAATTTTTTTTTTCTTTTCTTTTCAAAAGCTGTAACCATGTATGGTTGCAAAGTTTTTTTTATTTGATTAGATTTAATGGGTTTAATATAAATTATTTGTCAGTAATTATACTGTAACCAATGGATATATTTTCATTTTCAACATAACACTGAAAAACAGAGAAATAAGACAAATAAGGATCAAATGTTACTTCAAAGATAAGGTGTCAGAAACTGACACCAAAATGGCAGAAAATAATACTGATATTGTTAAAAAACACCAAAAATTAAAAAACGAAATTTGCAATTAAATAAAAATATTGTCTGTCCCTTCCAATCAGAAGCAACATATGTATATAGTATGCTGTCCCAACAGACGAGAAAAAGTTTTTCTTTGAAAACTTAACCTTTGAGTTGTAAATAATTGTGTTTCCTCCATATGACAGTTTCTGGCTATCCTAAACATAACTACTGGCAAGTAAGTTTGTAATTCTGTAGTGAAGTGTAATGTGACAGATCCTCAACAGTACAATGTTGATCAATCCAACAACACTTTTATCACCAGGGACTATTGAAGTCCCCCACCCCTAAGCAGGGAATGGGGGGAGGGGGGCTGGTAAGAAGGAAAGAAGAAAAACCTGACAGTCTTGCACACTCACCATTTGCAGATTATATTGTGAGCTAAACCTACTAGTCTATACTGAAATGTGCAGTTTGGACTGTCAGTATATAATATTTATCACATAGAAGGCTTTGGACTTTAGCTATGTTGTTTCAGAGAGAATTGTAATACTTCATTGCTGTCTGCATTCGTATTTTTTAAATGACTGTTGTGTGCACCCACAGAAACCAAATCATTCCGATTATGGGCTGATCGTCATCAGATACTGGTATTAACCTGACAGTTGTTTTGGAAATTAATCCTGTACCATAGACATAGAATTCTGTGGTGAATGTGCAATCATTTTCCATTAAATAAGCATTACTATCTTGATTAAACATGTATGTGCAAGAATGGTCTCTCTCACCAAAATAGACAAAGGACACATCCTATATGAACCCCACTACATGAGACGTACTTATGAGAGAACATGAAGTGCTAGACACTTCAGTAAGGTAGTGTTTGTCAAATCGTAAGTATACCTCTTGTCCTTATCGTCGTCATTTATCCCTATCGACACACAAGTCGCCGAAGTGGCGTCAATTCGAAAGGCTTGCACCAGGTGAACGGTCTACCCGACGGGAGGCCCTAGCCACACAGATAAATTAGATGTAGGACGTCATCTGCTGTATTTTAAGAGTATGTCAGCTTTCTATATTTTGTAACAGGATGACCGGAGCGGGTGATGTGATCGGGGTTGTAGGGCGTGGCCGGGTAGGAGAAGGTGGCTGTTTTTAACAATCTTCCTCTTTATTGTTGGTTCTTCCAATACATTTTCCGGTAGCTCAGCCCCACTGCTTGTATCGTGGTGGAGACGTGCTGATGCTGTGCACGCGCGCGCGCGCAGCCCAGGGAAAGTGACGCTGTGTTCGGTCAGCGGCTGCGCAGGCGGTAGGAGGTTAGCAGCACGAGGCCCAGCCTAGCTCACCTCCTGCAGATTCTGCGGCTCGTGACGACGCCAGGAGTCGCCAGTGCAGCAGCGGGCAACGCCCTCCGCGCCGGTCCTCATGGACAGCGTCACGGATGACGATGTAACAGCGACCATGCCCAATTGGTCGAACCGATGCCGACGCCCACCTCTGATGCCCTTAAATAGTGCAGACCACTGCTGAATCCACCTGTTACGTGGCGCCGTGTTTATTAGAATGTTCTCGATGAGTTGGCTAACACAACCGCACCACACGTGGCCCACGCCTGCGTAATTCTGCTAATGCTGCGTTCTGGCTGTTGATGGTTGCCGTGCACGTACAGAAATACCTACGTTCGTTGCAAAACTGTGTCACCTGCATAACACGCTGGCCAGCCTTCGTCCGCCATCTGCCGCGAGGCTGGCACATTGCGCACTGAATCACACTAAATCACAATTTCGCACCATATTTCCTAAAAATAACCCCTTGTCCTCTACAATTCCTCCCTCGTACGAAAAGAATTCGTCCCTGAATTCAACCAAAAAGTCAAAACAACTACAGTTCACTTCAAAAACACCATAAAATGCGATTGATTCACTATTTACACTGTGTTCATTCCCTTCTATCCTCAGTCTAATCTTTGTTAATAAACATTTCTCAGCGTTCTGCTGCAGTGCCTCACAACTGTTCGGTGATTTTGTCTGGGTCCTTAGGTTAAAGGTTGGAAGGTGCGGGATTTGGGCTACCTTCCTCTTGAGCTGATAGTACACTAATCCTATGACAAAGATAAAAATGTAGGTGGCGGTGGTTGATGATCCAGTAACTAGTAAGCTTTGCATATGCTCATTACGGTACTCCTGCACTCATTGAAAAAAGATGTTCCATAGTTACACATCCATCCTGAGCTGCTAGCATCCGGTCCAAAGAGGCGAGCAAAGTCTGGTCTAATGTGCTATTCAAAAGAGTGAGATTTTCTTTCGTGACGAATTGCAGTGGTTGGTCGGTTGGGTACGGAGATCAATGTGCGTGTTATGTTCATGATTGTAGCTCCAGTAATCATGGCTGGTAAATAGAAAGTTGGCCCCGAAATCTCAATTAACAGTCCCTGCCCCTGCAATTCTATTCTTTGCGTATTCGCTTGCTTACCCTGCTCGTAACAAATGCAAATAACGACTGTGTTTTCCATTACTGAAAATACTCAATGTGGACCCACTTGCTGAAAGAACTGCACCGTGCCTGCTATAATTTCCTTAGGGCACTCCGCGACTGGTTCTTGAGAGCGGAATAGAGAATACTCACAAGATTTGGTCCGTAATCCTTCCCGAAGTTGTTCCGAAGGTAACAGTACTGGGGTTAGGTGCCCGAGAATTGCATGCAACATGCCTCCTGTAGTTCCGTGGCTTCTATGTGTGCTTCCGTAATAGTATCAGCAAGAAAACGGAGCAGCTTAGCATTTATCAGCTGTGAATCGATGTTATCCAACCAGTACTTGATTATACCCAAGTCGTGATTGTGTTGGCTGTGGCCTTAATGTGGGACATCAAGGTCGTGGCCAAAATCGCAATTGGCACATATTATTAACTACATCTTTCTCCAAACTCTCTAATTGGGTTGAGTGAAGATCTAGCATTCCCTGGTTGCTATTCACATTATCCTGTACCTGCCGTAGCGTTTCGTTAATACTTTTAATATCTTTCGCGTCAGCGGTCCCAAAAACCGTTTTTAGGATACGGCCACCTGCGTCTAACCATTCTCTTTTTCCTATGGACGTGCGGGATTAACCCTGCAGTTTGCCGCAACTGAGCTTGTAAGCGTGCAAAAGCTGATTGTAGTAGCTGATATTCCTCCTGTGTGTCATTAAACCTTGACTGATTAGCCACCATGGAATGAACTTCATTAAATGTATCCTCTAATTTACAGATTTAGTCTTCAACTGCCCAAATATTACAGTTCATCCTTAAGGTCCATCGATGTCCGGACATAATTACGTCTGCTTGTCATGAGAAAAAAACACCACTTGATATAGGACGTACCTTCAAGGCTTCAGCTAAGTTGCAACAGCAAAACAGAATAACTATGTTGAGAGATAGTGCACACTTTCCCTCTTCAGTGTAACCCATGACACTGGAACTGCTGGTCTTACCAGAACGTCACGCCTCTTGAGAAACAAAAGAAAAACAACTCACATTAGCTCTTCCTTTTTACGCGTGGCCTAAGAGCATAATAGCATGTCTGATTGCTTCCACAATTAAGTTGGTTCTCTTGTTTATCTACTCCTTTCTTATTCTTTTTCTTAGATTCATCTTTCTCTCCACTAGAAGTTACTGCAGACAATGAAGGAAGTTCCTCAAAATTCCCCTTGAAAGGCCTGATTTGGCTCACATGCACAACAGTAGGGCGAGTTGGAAGCTGTAATTTTACATTCACCGGCGATGTCATCTCGATCACCTGGAAGGGACCTTGATAATACAAATTTTTTCGTTTTGCCTTTTGGCACATATGGATTAGTCATCATCACCCATTGTCCTATATGATATTTGGGTAAAGCCACCTTTCTATTGTGAACTTTGTCCTTTCTCTCTAATGCTTTAGTGCTCATTTTTTTCTCCGGCCGCCAGATTGTTTTCAATTTTGTGGATAAATCTTTAGCAGCCGAAATATCAGTTCCCGGTGGGGTCTTGAGCAATTCAAACGGAGATGGCATCTTCCGACCAAACAGTACTTCATACGGAGACAATCCCGTACTTTCATGCACTTTTGAGTTATAGGCTGCGGTTACAAATGCCAATAGGGTATCCCAATTGTTGTGTTGCGAATTTACATAACAACTTAACATCGTAGCTATTGTACGATTAACTCTCTCAGTCTGACCATTAGCCTGCGGGTGTAACACGCTCGTCTCAGTTTCTTTACATGCAGCAACTTGCATAACTGTTTCATCAAATTGGACATAAAGTTTGTCCCTTGATGTGTCATTTTAGTTTCAGGTGTTCCGAATTTCAATATCCATTGATGTACCATGGCGTGAGCCACTGTTTCGGCTCGCTGGCCTGGAATAGCTGTCATAGACACATTGCGCGAAAAATGATCTATTATTGTTAAAACAGTGATTACCCGCTGGTGTTTGCACAAACACTCCCAAGACATCTAAGCCAAGTAATTGAAAAGGTCTATCCGCTTCCAGTAGTCATTGCAACACAATTTTCTGAGGACTCAATTCCGCCCATTGAGCACAAGGAATGCAATTCTTTACATACTGATTGACATCTTGCCTATGCGTTGACCACCAATAACTCTGTGCTACCCTCCTTTCCGTTGCTCTTCGACCCGAATGACCAGAAAACATTGAATCATGTGCTTGCCTTAAAATTTCGCATCACAGTTTTTCTGGTAAGACTATGCGTGGACCGTTCCTAGTTTTACAGTACAATATCCCGTCTTCCACGATGAACTGTCGCTGCGAGGTAAATCGCTGACAATATGTGTCGGCGGTTTGTGCCTCCTGCCATTCGTTTTCATTTATTCCTGTGCATTCCATGGTGCATACATTATGACTGAGACCATCCACGTTTCTGTGCGATTTGCCTGTTCGATGAATCACTTCAAAATCGTACTCACTAAGATGCAAAGCCCACTTAGTTAATCTACTCGTTGGGTCTTTAAGCCCTAACAACTACTTTAGTGCTGCATGGTCAGTAATCACCTTGCAACGTCGTCCATACAAATAACACCGGAAATAAGTTATTCCAAAAATTAATGCCATTAACTCCTTCTCGATTGTTGAGTGATTTTTTTTCTGCATTGTTTAGCTGTCTGGAAGCATATGCTATCGGGTGTTCCTGCCCACCTATTTCCTGATATAATACAATACCCAAAGCAAAATTGCTAGTCACAAGATAATATAAACTGCTTACTAAAATCTGGAAAAGCCAAAACCGGACCAGATGTTAACAAATTTTTTAACTTTTGAAAAGCCTCTTCGCATTCTGCTGACCAGTGAAATTTTGCTCCCTTCTTCAACAACTGCGTGAGGGGCCTTGCAATTTCTGCAAATTTTGGAATATACCTCCTGTAAAAATTGGCGAGACCTAAATAAGACTGCAACTCTTTTACTTTTGTAGGTCAGGGTGTATACGACCCGGGAGATCCGTGAAAAACCCGGGAATTTTTTCATCTGGGAGAAAACTGGGAAAAACCCGGGAATTGTTTACTCTTCCAGGAATTTTTCGTTGTTTTAGTTTTCATTAAAATTTTTGTGATTGAGTGGTAAGAACCAGTACTCTAACAAAGGATATTACTGTACCCCGCTACTGCAGAATAACACTGTAGCAATGAAACATGAACGAGAGAAGGGGGGGGGGGGGGGGGGGGTAAAATAAACTTAAGTTGCAAATGAAATGCGCCGTATACAACAACAAAACACTGTGTTCATACAAGCGTCTGCCAACAGCAAAATGTGTCAAAGGCTTTTGGAAGACTATGCAATGCTTCATAACAAAAAATTGCATCCGATGAGTGTGACGTGACAACTGTTTAAATTAGATTCCTTTGAGCAGTTGCAGGCGGGCTCTTGTGCATGCATAGTTAAGTCGCGTATGAGTAGTACCTTCACCCACTTCTTGTTACAGAAGTGTGGCTTGGCGCCACTACCTAATATTGCCCCGGTTCGGAAATATAGTAAATCCGGGCCTGATGCACAGAGCAGTCTGAGTTGTGGTGGGGAGGTGGGTCGTCTCCACGTGACCTGTGTTTACGTTCAGTGATTTTGTTGTTTCCTCTTCGTTTATTGCTCTCACATTAAATGATAGAATGGATTTTGATGACCGGGAGATATCAAATGATTAAAATATGTTCGCATAATTACGGGTGGCTGAAATATGTCATTAGTTTCAGATTTTATTTCCACCTTTCTGACAGTCGAGCATTAATCACCTTGCAGAACAATGAAATTATCTTTGTCGGTTTGCTAAAGAGATTTGGCTTTTATTAATCTTTTCTGCTGAGGCAGTCAGTTTATTTGAAACGAACTGTTTAATTTCACACTGTTGGCTGGTTTCAACTGTTCGCTGATTTCAAGTGCACATATGACATTATACCACAATAAAGAAACAAACATGAGATAATACAATACTGGTACTCCAAGAAAATGTACATCCGAATCTGGACATACGAATGTGCACTTAAGCCGAATTATGCATTTTAGTATGGTTCACGAAATTCCGATGCTCTTGAAGTCTCATTTGATGTCCTTTTTCTTTTATGACATAATGAAAGATCTTTTAATGTTTTACACGTACGGACATACGGCCTTCCTGCGTCATCGCACGGTGACGACTTATCTGGCGCTCTCATGCAACTGCTGAAACGAACCTATTTCTAACAGGTAGCGGGAAAATATTGCGAACGGTGGTTTGAAAAGCGTTACATACATTAAAAGCAAATTTCCTTTTACGCAAGATGAACTATGTGTGAGAATGTACGATTAATTTCTTAAATAACAAAGCGTTTAACTCTCTTTTAAAAATCAACTCTTTAAGGAGGCCATTTAGAAGAATTTTGAGCTCAGAAGATCACACATTTACGTCGTTATTAAAAATTCTACTGGCACATTTGTGTGATGTATCTTAAAGTGTATCACGCGCAGAAAAGATCAACATTATATGTGGAAGCTTAGCTTCTCTTCCAGTTTATTAACCAATATTATATGTGAATGCTATGTATATTAATTTAAACCATTTACTTTTATTATTTGTGTTTTCGCGCTACTTAAGAGTGATCTTCCTATTGGCTGACTACATCACGTGTCCTATGCTGTCATCAGCTGGCGAGATCACGTGACATGAGTTATGAGTGGCTTACAAAAGCGCATCGCAATCTCGATTTCAATGCTTCGAAAAGTAACATGCGGTATTTGGTGGAATTCGAATTTATACCTTCGTAATACGAAAATATGCAGCGTACATATTGCTGAACATTAGAGGTGTATCAAAATATTTTTTTTTTCCCCTGTGAGTTTCGTTTTCTAAAGTGGTGGGAAATTCTACGTTGGTATATAAAACCATAAACATTCAAAGGATTGATGAGTTTTATAGTGCCAAGGAATAGTATACGGTCACTTAACACGGAAAAAGTGTATTTTTAACCGGGAAGTCCAGGAAAAATCCGGGGAATTTTTTTTCCTTGTCCACGTAGACGCCCTATAGGTGTTGGAAAATTCATTACCGCCTCTACAAGTTTTGGATCCGTGCGGACACCCTCCTGTCCTATAATATGACCTAAATAACTGACTTCTTGCAACAAAAAATGACATTTTTCCATATGAAGAGTTAACCGCACTGCTTTCAGACGATCAAAAACTTCGCGCAAACGGCGCACATGTTCTTGCACGCCCTTTGAGAAAACTATTATGTCGTCCAAATATACCACACACTGATTAGGTTTCAGCCTTCGTAACACGCTATCTAGTAACCACTGGAAGGTTGCCGGAGCATTTTTGAGTCCGAAAGGCATTGGACCATGAGAATTAAATAACTCTTTATATTCCGTTAAAAGGTTCTCCATGACTTCTCTGTCTTGCCCTTCTAAATGTGCTACTTTACTCCTCAGTGCAGACCAGATGACAGACTCTCTCGGCATTGTGTAATCTGCTGCGAAATCCTTATCCAGTTCATCTTCCCCTGTTATCTCCAGATTCGCTATTACAGTACCCCGTGCTAACTGCACCTCTTAAAGGCCAAAATTATCAATACTGACAGGCACAACCTTTTTTCCTTCTATCTCCCACACGTAAGACACGCTGTGGCGCATAAAACACTTCATTTTATCCAGTGGCTCATTCTCAGACAAAGGTTCAACGACACACAACGAATTTGCCGGCACGCTAGCTCCAGTATCTGCCCAGATTATTTTTCGTGTACCCTTCGGTATAGTGTCCCGCGAGTTAACCCTAAGGGACCTTGTACGCAGTTTAGGTGGCTCACCCGACGTCTGGGCAGTTCCTTGCGACAGTAATGGATTTTCAGCCGCAGAACCTAGGCAAAATTGTATTCCATCCAGTTCTACTTTACGCCGTTTCAGGTTAACTTTTGCGTGATGCACAACCAGGAAATCCAATCCAAGTATGACATCATAGCTGCTGCCAACAACTGGAAGAACTTCTACCTTCACCTGGAAGTTCCTCATTTCCACTTGGAAGTTTAACACCACTGATCCGAGTGACTTCACCTGTCCCACACCCACGCCACTTAATGTCCAGTGTGGCGGTTTTAATTCTACTTCACTGAGTACATTTCTACTCGCCACGCATACCTGAGACCCGGTATTCAATAAAAAGGGACTAGGAGGTGGCAGTGCGTAAACAGTTAAAGTGTTTTGGGTTATCCATTGGGATAGTCAAAATTATCCAAGATCGATTTACGTTTCATTTCAACTAGGAGATTGCTATAAGGCATGGTAAATTTCTAGTTCTTCTAGAACATTAAGAACATTGCCCTTACATTCTCTATGCCACACTGAATGGGTGGATGAAATACTGGGAACAGTCACTAATCTCAGAAAAATTTGTAATCCAAGCTAAGTTAGAGTCCGAGCTAGATGAATGTTCCCTAAATATGACCCGTCTCGCTGATATATTTGTAAAGGCAATCATTATGCATGATTCTGTAAACCCCCAGCAACTAAAAAGTATCACCCTTCATTTTGTCACTATGTCTGAATCTCTGCCCGTTATTCCTGGGAATGAAATGTGTCAGGACAATCTTGTGAGTTGATTTGCCAACATGAGATGAAAGCCTACCACAGTATGGAACTCTTAAGATACAAAACCATCTGAGTGGTTCGTTTACCTAATGGAACTATTGTAATACACCCTCTTGCCAGTCCAGCGATGGAGTTGAAGAACCTTTAAGTTTCTTAAGAATGCTTGTATTGGTATCCTATACAAAATCATTTCCTAATATTATTTCGTAGTTTGTTTCTATTCAGAACTTAAGCTGATAATGTAATAAACATTACAAAACCAGTCGTGCTTTCTAAATAAAGTGACCATACAGTTGCAGGGGTGTTCTTTACTCAACAGAAAGTGTATTGGTAAAAGTGAAACTATAAAATTTGAATGATGAACAAAAATGCTGCTCTTGTGAAGAAAAAAATGTGAAGCACCAAATCAAATTAAAATAAATGTAAACAATGACTATTGAATTAAACAAATTGCTTTCCTTCAAATATAACTGAAGTGAGGGGAGAACAGTATGTAGTAATATCTTGAAGCAAGCAAAAATTAAACAAAAAAAAAGTCAGGGTGCAATTTTAGTGAAAATTTTTGTCACTGCTGTGAAATTTCATTTTATCAAAAATGTACATATGTTCTGTGCTCAGGATTTTTGATTACTGATAATATTATCACATTATTTACTCTTTTAAAAATAGTTATTTCACACAACTACATTTAAACTCAGTGTATTTATTTTGTTTCTAGTACCCAAAGGTATTTTCGTGTGGTTTTGTAAGTCATGAAGGCCCAACTGAAGAGATGATGAAAAATACTCATTTCAAATTTACACTTTTTGCTGAAGGATGGAAGGAAAAATTATCGGAGCCAACAGATCAACATGCAACGCCTATGAATAAGAAAGTAACTGCCCAGGTACAGTAATGTAGCACTGCTGTTTATAGTAAGGAAAGTTCTGACAGAAAAACACACACATACACACAAAACCTTTATTCTTTAAATTGTCTATATCCTGTCTTTCTAGTGTCATATGAATGTTCTGTATCATTGTTTTTAGTATAAAAATATGATAACCATTTTCATTTTAATATTTGTTTGAAAAGAATAGAATTCTGTTATGATTTAATCAATAACAGCCTAAAAACTTTTTCATTTTATTTATTTATTTCTTGTTCTGGTGATACATTTTGTAAATAAATCACAGGTTTGTTGTGGTTAATTCTATGGTATTATGTAAACAGCACCACTCAGTTTTAAATAAAAGTATCTTCAACTTAGATTGTGTTATGAAAAATAAATATTATAGAAAATCAGTCTATAATGGAAAAATCATTTTCAACACATTGTTATTTACTTTATTTCTTGTCTGTGTTCAGTTCAAATTTTGCAATTAATTTTAAACTAGTTTCCTGATGATTTAGAGACATGATACTTGAAACATAGCTCAGAACTGGATGACAGTGCAATATCAACTCACTTTCTTGCCCGTCTTATTCACTTAGTTCCTGTAGGGGAGAGGTGGGGGATGAAAAGGATTGGTAACATTGCCCTGCAGGACTGGCTTGCTGTGTGGGTAGTATCGGAATGCATTCCAGACATTCTCTGTGTGTTAGGTTTTTGCTCTTGGATCACTCGTTTGAACATTGTTATTCTGTTGTGCCATCCCATTGTCTATTTTCCTCTTGTTGTTGTCCTGTTATCCTCCTGTTCCCACTCTGCTAACTGTTGTTGACAGCCTGTGGCCAGTCTGTCTGTCTCTGCTGGTTCTTTGAGTCATTCCCAATCCTTGTCAATTACTGGTCACAATAAAATAATAATATTAACAGTGTGTTAGTGACCATTTTTTGGTGTTTGAGGAGAAGGCACCTCGTGCAAGCTTCATCTAGAGAAGGAGAAGCAAGGACAACAAGGGAATCTTCAGCAGGAACCAGAAGCAAATGAATCCCCAAGATAGCCAAATGGTGTGGGTTGGCTAAAGGAAGTTTCTTGACTTCCTAGTGATGCACTTCGTCATGCTCAAATAAGACCAACTGAGACTATTGAAGCACCTATATCTTAGGTATATTGAGACACTCTCAATTTAGAGCTAGATGGACAAGTCAGGAATGTGAAAAAGACTATGAAATCAATGTAAGGTGTATGCCCAACGGGAGGCTGGTGAGGCAGATTTTCACTCAACCATAAACAGGTTTTGTGACAAGAGCTTTGCTGTATAGTTTCCCTAATCAGGTAGTGAAATATTGTTTGACTGCACCAAAGTAATACTTAACACTGAAACTTGCCACTACAATTTATTTGCTTGTTTGCCATTGATGGAATAAACGCTTGAAGAGCTCAAAGAGTTATGTTCCATCTGAGGCATATCAGAGTAACTTGCTACCAGGTGATATTTCTGACGAAATTGCAGTACTAACTGAACCAGAATGACGTTTGTTTCAACATATCATTCCATACATCAAAGCGGTCAATTTTCAGCCAGATTTACTAAATACCGTTTCAAAGGAAATGTAATATTCTCGAAGTTTTCCATAAACAAATAGGCAATAACAGGTGATAATGGGCTTCCCATCGCATCTCAGCCTGTGAGATCATAGTACTGGTCATTCAATTGCCGTTGGTGGGGAGGCTTGCGTGCCTCAGCGATACAGATAGCCGTACCATAGGTGCAACCACAACGGAGGGGTATCTGTTGAGAGGCCAGACAAACGTGTGCTTCCTGAAGGGGGCAGCAGCCTTTTCAGTAGTTGCAGGGGCAACAGTCTGGATGATTGACTGATCTGGCCTTGTAACACTAACCAAAACTGCCTTGCTGTGCTGGTACTGCGAACGGCTGAAAGCAAGTGGAAACTACAGCCGTAATTTTTCCCAAGGGCATGCAGCTTTACTGTATGGTTAAATGATGATGGCATCCTCTTGGGTAAAATATTCCGGAGGTAAAATAGTCCCCCATTCGGATCTCCGGGCGGGGACTACTCAGGAGGACGTCGTTATCAGGAGAAAGAAAACTGGCGTTCTACGGATCGGAGCGTGGAATGTCAGATCCCTTAATCGGGCAGGTAGATTAGAAAATTTAAAAAGGGAAATGGATAGGTTAAAGTTATAGTGGGAATTAGTGAAGTTCGGTGGCAGGAGGAACAAGACTTTTGGTCAGGCGAATACAGGGTTATAAATACAAAATCAAATAGAGGTAATGAAGGATTAGGTTTAATAATGAATTAAAAAAAATAGGAGTTCGGGTATGCTACTACAAACAATATAGTGAACGCATTATTGTGGCCAGGATAGACACGAAGCCCACGCCTACAACAGTAGTACAAGTTTATATGCCAACTAGCTCTGCAGATGATGAAGAAACTGATAAAATGTATGATGAGATAAAAGAAATTATTCAGATAGTGAAGGGAGACGAAAATATAATAGTCATGGGTGAGTGGAATTCGATAGTAGGAAAAGGAAGAGAAGGAAACGCAGTAGGTGAATATGGATTGGGGCTAAGAAATGAAAGAGGAAGCCGCCTGGTAGAATTTTGCACAGAGCACAACTTAATGATAGCTAACACTTGGTTCAAGAATCATAAAAGGAGGTTGTATACATGGAAGAAGCCTGGAGATACTGACAGGTTTCAGATAGATTGTATAATGGTAAGACAGAGATTTAGGAACCAGGTTTTAAATTGTAAGACATTTCCAGGGGCAGATGTGGACTCTGACCACAATCTATTGGTTATGAACTATAGATGAAAACTGAAGAAACTGCAAAAAGGTGGGAATTTAAGGAGATGGGACCTGGATAAACTGAAAGAACCAGAGGTTGTAGAGTGTTTCACGAAGAGCATAAAGGAACAATTGACAGGAATGGGAGAAAGAAATACAGTAGAAGAAGAATGGGTAGCTCTGAGGGATGAAGTAGTGAAGGCAGCAGATGATCAAGTAGGTAAAAAGACGAGGGCTAGTAGAAATCCTTGGGTGACAGAAGAAATACTGAATTTAATTGATGAAAGGAGAAAATATAAAAATGCAGTAAATGAAGCAGGCAAAAAGGAATACAAACACCTCAAAAACAAGATCGACAGGAAGTGCAAAATGGCTAAGCAGGGATGGCTAGAGGACAAATGTAAGGATGTAGAGGCTTACCTCACTAGGGGTAAGATAGATACTGCCTACAGGAAAATTAAAGAGACGTTTGGAGAAAAGAGAACCACTTGTATGGATATCAAGAGCTCAGATGGAAACCCAGTTCCAAGCAAAGAAGGGAAAGCAGAAAGGTGAAAGGAGTATATAGAGGCACTATACAAGGGCGATGTTCTTGAGGACAATATTATGGAAATGGAAATGTAGTTGAAGATGAAATGGGAGATATGATACTGCGTGAAGAATTTGATAGAGCACTGAAAGACATGAGTCGAAACAAGGCTCCGGGAGTAGACTACATTCCATTAGAACTACTGACAGCCTTGGGAGAGCCAGTCCTGACGAAACTCTACCATCTGGTGAGAAAGTTGTATGAAACAGGTGAAATACCCTCAGACTTCAAGAAGAATATAATAATTCCAATCCCAAAGAAAGCGGGCGTTGACAGATATGAAAATTACCTAACTATCAGTTTAATAAGTCACCGCTGCAAAATACTAACTCAACTTCTGTACAGACGAATGGAAAAACTGGTAGAAGCCGACCTCGGGGAAGATCAGTTCGGATTCCGTAGAAATGTGGCAACATGTGAGGCAATACTGACCCTACGACTTATCTTAGAAAATAGATTAAGGAAAGGCAAACCTACATTTCTAGCATTTGTAGACTTAGAGAAAGCTTTTGACAATGTTGACTGGAATACTCTCTTTCAAGTTCTGAAGAAGGCAGGGGTAAAATACAGGGAGCGAAAGGCTATTTACAATTTGTACAGAACCCAGATGACAGTTACAAGAGTCGAGGGACATGAAAGGGAAGCAGTGGTTGGGAAGGGAGTGAGACAGGGTTGTAGCCTCTCCCCGATGTTATTCAATCTGTATATTGAGCAAGCAGTAAAGGAAACAAAAGAAAAATTCGGAGTAGGTATTGAAATCCATGGAGAAGAAGTAAAAACTTTGAGGTTCGCCGATGACGTTGTAATTTTGTCAGAGACAGCAAAGGACTTGCAAGAGCAGTTGAATGGAACGGACAGTGTCTTGAAAGGAGGATATAAGATGAACATCAACAAAAGCAAAACGAGGATAATGGAATGTAGTCGAATTAAGTCGGGCGATGCAGAGGGAATTAGATTCGGAAATGAGACACTTAAAGTAGTAAAGGAGTTTTGCTATTTGGGGAGCAAAGTAACTGATGATGGTCGAAGTAGAGAGGATATAAAATGTAGACTGGCAATGGCAAGGAAAGTGTTTCTGAAGAAGAGAAATTTGTTAACATCGAGTATAGATTTAAGTGTCAGGAAGTCATTTCTGAAAGTATTTGTATGGAGTGTAGCCATGTATGGAAGTGAAACATGGACGATAAATAGTTTGGACAAGAAGAGAATAGAAGCTTTCGAAACGTGGTGCTACAGAAGAATGCTGAAGATTAGATGGGTAGATCACGTAACTAATGAGGAAGTATTGAATAGAATTGGGGAGAAGAGGAGTTTGCGGCACAACTTGACAAGAAGAAGGGATTGGTTGGTAGGACATGTTCTGAGGCCTCAAGGAATCACCAATTTAGTATTGGAGGGCAGCGTAGAGGGTAAAAATCATAGAGTGAGACCAAGAGATGAATACACTAAACAGATTCAGAAGGATGTAGGCTGCAGTACGTATTGGGAGATGAAGAAGCTTGCACAGGATAGAGTAGCATGGAGAGCTGCATCAAACCAGTCTCAGGACTGAAGACCACAACAACAACAACAAGTGCTCTGCCCAAGTCACATTTGATCGGGTGTTTTGATAAAGTATTTCCATATATTCAGCTATTCTTTAGGCGAGGGAACATCAAATCTGATCTGATGTTGTGTATCTTCGATTCTGTGACCAACCTCAGTTCTGACTGAGAGGTGGCACTTCCCTTTGGAATTGACCGATGGGGAGCTATTAACTTAGCAGTGAACTGACTGACTGTCTTACCTCTACCATGACTTCATACCTCTTTTCTTGAGACGACATGTTTAAATGACAAAATGGTGACCACAGAAAAGTTGCTACAACATGGTACCTCTGGACAGATAACTTCACCTCCAAGTGTAAATTGAGGTGTTTCCATAAAAGTCCTATTTCAGAGGCTTCTTTGTCCTGAGGCACCTGATTAAGTAGCTGTAATAACGTAATTTTTCATGGCAGCAGAGGGTTCAGTGTAGGTGATCCCTGCAGTTCTAATGTTTTAAAAGGCTCACTATAAATTAAACATTAATCTAAAAGATTCATAGTACTAGAATAATATACAGCTGGCCAGTGTGGCCGAGCGGTTCTAGGTGCTTCAGTCTGGATCTGCGCGACTGCTATGGTTGCAGGTTTGAATCCTGCCACGAGAATGGATGTGTGTGATGTCCTTAGGTTAGTTAGGTTTAAGTAGTTCTAAGTTCTAGGGGACTGATGACCTCAGATGTTAAGTCCCATAGTGCTCAGAGCCATTTGAATAATATACATGACATGAGAAGAGAAACGAGTTCATTCATCAGTGTGATATCACTTCCTCCAATTCAAACTATTTCTCCCTTCTCATACAGTTGTTAGCACCAAACTGTATATTGGCGTTTGACTGACTCTAACAATGTCAACTGTTTGGTGCAGTGAGTATCTTTGAACTGTTTTAGTGATCGAGGACATTGAGAAGGCTATTTCACTTTTTGCTGCAGTCAGAAGAGTATGAACTGGTAGACAGTTGAGACACAACATATATAAAAATCATTTCATAGCACAGTACTTAGCATACGGCAGGAACAGTTCAATCATGAATAACCACACAATACAGCAACAAGTTGCCATCTTGATCAGTCATAAAAGGCATGTCTTTCAAAGCAGTCTTGTGGATACGAAGAGACAAAATGGTCTCAACAATTCTCTTAAAGTGTTATTGTCAACAATTCTCAAGTGTTATTGCCTGGTTTTGCTTCATCTGTAAACTGGGCTGTAAACAAAAATGGAGAGATCTGAGAGTCAAGACAACAAAATGACAGTACATGTGATTTTGTATCCTGCCTACTTGTCAAATATGGGTTGCCTAGGAAACCTGCCTTCTCGGATCACTAGACAATAATCCACGCAAATTGTATTAATGAATTTGATTTACAGAAAATAAATGACAATACTTAACTCTGAGAAATTTACAATGTGTCGCAAGCAAAGGGCGACTTGCAACATAAGCAGTCTCTTCAGTATATACAATTCATAATACAAGATAAGTAATACAGTTTCTACGTTGCTGCTGTGGAACTCGGTGAATTGGCTAATCTTCAAACTGGGCCACAGCCAGGTGGCACGGTGCTTATGTCCTCTTCGTGTCGTGGACGCTGCTGTCAGTTTGCCATCCTAGAGATGGGTTGGTCCGCATACAATTGGCTGACATCTTATTCACAGCCCTCTCTGCTCTGACGTTCCCTACTGGTGTGCCAGTGTTTGACTTTATGCCGGAACATGTTAGATAATGGTTCCATCTTGTGCTACATGTCCGTATATCTGAAGTTGCTGAGTGTTCACCTCTAGTCATAAGCAGTTACTTCGGACATAATTATACCTATTAGGCTTTTAGCACCTTCTGCCCTCTGCTGTGACACATTTGTGAGATGAGGTATAGTAGCATTTGCAGATACTTTACCATAAGTGTCAACTAATGTCTGAACAAGAATCAAAAAACCTGTCCTCCTATGGCGCCGTGCACACATAGCCACGCAGTTATCATGAATTATCTCCAGAGCAACTTTAGGAAGGTGTTTCTTGTCCAGAAAAGACTCTTGTGTATTAGACATGCATAGACGGCCACCTGTTAGTATGAGCATTAATTTCAGCGCGCAGTAAACAAAATTAATTTTCTACCCACCGCCATCTGCTATAGGGTTAAATACCATCCAGACTGAAGTTTTAAGATTTGTTTCAGGCTGTGCGCCTCTATATTCACTACTGATTAATTTTTCTTTTACTTCCCTTTCCTTAGTATGCTTTCCTTACTTTCCAAACCACATTTAGTTTGCACACTAATCGTCTTTGAAAAGAAAAAATTGAAAACTCGCGCTACTCCATTAAGCACTGTTGTCCTCACTGCTCATAGACCATAACTTGCCACCACGAACCCCATATGTTGCAGCACTCCAGTGCTTGTGCACAGCACTGCCCATCCCATGCAGTGATGTCATGGGCTCCCTCAGTGCAATGTGACCTGTGCGTTGCATCTCTTTGCGCAACTTTTCTGAGCCCATAGCTCAGTGGTGCTTACAGTATTGCTCAGCCCATGCAATGACATCACAGGCTTGCTTCATCAGAGACTGTGGTAATCTGTTGCAGCTGCAGCCAGCGGGCCGGGCCTCTGTTTATGATTGTGGTACAGACTCTTTGACTGATACTTGATGACTGTGTTTTGATATTAATATGTAGAATGGAAGAGGGACGTTTTTTAATGAGGGAGATATTGTCTTTGGGAGCCACAACATTGATAAAATTGATCAAAATAAGAATTTTGTTTCTGCTTGTTGGCAACACACTAACAAAGACTGCCAGATAGGTTATTACAGCCTGCATGCAAAATTTCTAGAAATGTTTTTAAACCATTAATAATCATTGAACACTGGTATTGTTTATACTGAATGCTGTGTCTTTCCAGATTAAAGGGCAAAATCCAGGCTATGGAGCCACGTGTACTGCACTTATTCTTTCAGCAGTAACTATTATTAAAGAACATGATAAAATGCCTTTCAGGTAAGTTTTTTACTCTTGAAGGTTTCGAAACATTACATTCCCTTTGTAATTAACGATATGTAACAGAAAAATTGTTTGTTTCTGAGCAAAAGTGATTTTTTTCAGTTTTGGTTTCTGTTTCTGATAAAATGTGATAAAATTTATGGATAACAATTGTAGGTCACATTGTTTTTTTAAAAAAAATAGCAACATTTTGAAATTCTGGAAACTACCTTTATTTATCACATCATAAATAGCAACTAAGTTTCACATTTAAGTAGCTCAAAAATCTAAGTCCAGTTTCGTTATTTGTGTGTTCTGTGATCATAATTGCAATATCTTCCTGTGATGTGATAAAAGTCAATTTTACATTATGGCAACTTTCTGGCTACTTTCTAGCTACTCCCCATCTCAGATGTGTATGATCACTTGCTTCTCAGAAGTGATTTAGGAGCCATTCTGTAGCAATTCTGGATGTGTGGGGTGTCCCATTGTACTGCTGGAATTGTCAAAGTTCGTGGGAACGCATAATAGACATGAATGGATGCAGGTGATCGGGCAAGATGCTTATGTTTGTGTCACCTGTCAGTCATATCTAGACATATCAGAGGTCCCATATCACTTCCACTATACATACCCCACACAATTACAGAGCCTCAACCAACTTGAACACTCCCCTGCTGAAATGCAGGGCACATGGGTTCATGAAGTTGTCTCCATACTCATACACGGCCATCCACTTGATAACAGTTTGAAACGAGACTCGTTCGACGAGGCAACATATTTCCAGTTTTTAACAGTCCAATGTCGATGTTGACCGGCCAAGGTGAGATGATCCAGTTTTGATCACGGCATGACATTTTGTGCAGGGTATGGTTACTATAGCCTGATTTTTCATTCGTACCAACTGAGTACCCAACTTGGATAGACTTTTATAGGTTGGGCTTTCGTTATGTAAAAGTATACATTTGAGGCTATGTTGTTATATATTTCCTTACACCCAGTTTCATTAGCATTCCTTGCAAATTCTTAGACAAAACACATTTGTTTTCGTATGTGAAGAATGGCAAGAAATTAATCTTTTTCCCTGTTGTGATAGATTATGATTATTCACACTCAGTAACAGACATTGTTTCTCAGTCAGCCTGGAAGCTAATAATTTAACTTCTTTTGAAGACTTTTATTTTGAATGAGGTAGTTAAATTTGTCTTGACTTAAACTGGATGTTGTGTAGGGACTAACGAGGATATTGTGTAGGTTTGGTAGATGGCAGAATACCACTGTGGTGGACGGAGGGGTGGGTCGGAAGGATAGTGGGCAGGACATTGCCATTTCAGGGCACAATAAGAGGTAGTTGAAATGGTGGCGGAGAATGTAATTCAGTTGCTCCAGTCCTGGCTGGTACTGAGTTACGAGGTGAATGCTCCTCTGTGGCCTGACCGTGGGACTTTGCAAGATGGTGGGGGACTGGAAAGGTAAGGCATGGGAGATTTGTTTTTGTACAAGGTTGGGAGGATAATTATGGTTGTGTTGTTTCAGTATTTGCCACCTGTAGTTTGTGGTAGCAATAGCTGTTGCAGCTACAGCTACAGTTCTGTTCTGAACATCTTTATAAACTCCTTGACAACATGCAGTATTGAGGTTACTTTGGCATGATGACACTAGCCTTATCACTTTAAGAAACACCGCTAATTTAAATAATTCTTACAATGTTTCTGCTATTTGTATACGTCTAAAGCAACTCTGTGTGCAGTGTTTGTTACAATAATCATTATATTCCACATTTTAAGTTGTGTGTTCTGTACAGAAGGTGTGTTCGAACGGATCTGTATCATTCATGGTACTATGGAGCTAATCACATTAAAGGAGAGTAAACTGTTCACAGTAGCTTACATAACAAAACATACTTGCACAGACAGCAAGATGTGTGTTATTGAAAAACATTCTTTCAGTCAAAATGTTTAACGGAAACTGACTGCTAGCACAATAAATGAATTTATGGTAGAGGTTGTATGCCACTTTGTTCAGAGTTCATTCATTAATGCTTCTCTTAGCAACTTGAGAACACCTGGTACAGTAAAGTTTTTATATTGTTGCCGTCAATGCATGATTTTATTTCGGATCTTTTAGTGTTATTAAACAGCAGTGAATGGGGGACGCCAGACAACACTCTGACTAAACTTTTGTCAAGTCATCAACAATGTATCGTCGAAACTGCGGCTTGTTTTGTTTCACAAGTTTCAAGAGTTCTGCCTCCTCCACATCATCCTTAACATGCAAATTGTGATACATTAACCCAAATGGTGACATATTAACCAGTCAGGTGTCACATTTTTGTTGTCCTTGCTGGTGACTAATCTTTAATAACTGAATGAAATGGGACATTATCCATAATAGAAACAGATGGCATGTTTGTTTTCCATTAAGTGTCCTTTGAACCAATTAAGAAAGCTCTAGTAATTCATCGCTTTGAATTAGTTACTTGATTTCTTTGACTTGTAAACAAGAAGACACTTTGGTAAAGATCCAGATGTAGCTCTAGTGTGTAATAATGTTAGCACCTTGTAATTCCTGAGGCTTTCCCGGCGATCTGTTGACATGTTCAATAATCGGGATCTCTGCCGGATGTTCACATGTGAGAACAACGCGAACATCTGACAGAGATCCTGATTATTCAACATGTTTGCACCTTGTTCCTCAAAACAAAGTACATTCTGATAGACTGGCAGTATTCCATGTTTCATCTTACAACACAATGTCATCAGTGGATACTTTTATTATGTCTAAAAAATTGACAGCTCCTTACAGAGCTGCCACTTCATTACATAACAGTTCTGTGACTTTAATTTCTTTGCATGTGAAACAAAGGGATTGCACAACTACTGATAAAGAAGTCTTCTGGCCATTTAATAATTTGACCTCACAAACAATAATATATGGTTATTTTGGGGCGAATGTTCCGTTTTTTCATAATGAAAAACTGCATGTTACTGAAATGTCAGAGTTCATAACTCATTGTTACGTCTTCCTCATTACTGAGTGCCCATATCTTAGATGAGCTTGCCTCATTCTATTCTGCACTCTTATTTCTCCTTTACTAACCGTCGATAGGCTGTTTTTGTGTACCTTCAGGGCATCTTTATTTCACTACACTATCATTGTTAGGGGCAGTAGAAGCATTCCATTGCCTTTCCCTTTTGAAATATTCCCACAAAGAGGACACACACTCTTGCATCTGACCACACAAAATATAAACATATTGCTGAACTTTCCATTTGGCAACCACATTAACAAGCCATACAGAAAATGATCCACATTGAAAATAATCATTACAGTTATTTTATTGACTGCAAATGAAGTCAGCTTCTGGCTTGCAATGGAAACCTAAGGTGACAGGAAGGCAGTATGACAGTGCACAAAAAGATGGAATTGAGAGCATTCGCTGATTGGTTGTTTCTTTGGTGACTGCCCTGTAAACAAGTTGCTGTCAGTTCACTTTGTGTGTGTGTGTGTGTGTGTGTGTGTGTGTGTGTGTGTGTGTGTGTGTGTGTTTTATGTATTTGCCAGAAAATCTAAAAACTATCCACTATGAAGGAATTAGTTTGACCACTACTGCATACACAATTAACTCCACATCCTCTCTGTGCTAAGGCTGGATAACTGCCATTAATCACCTGGCAGCAGCTCCATGTATGTTTTTAACTCTACATATTACGTGATTTTTAAATGAGGGCTGCTACTACACTTAGACCTATCCGTGAATATTGCCTTGGTGCAAATATGTGGATGCTCTAGTATTTTTCCAAAATTTGTTTTCAAGATATGTTTGCCAAACAATTTATTATGTTTGAACCGATCTACACACTATCTTGAGGGTTCTAAAGCAGACCATTCATTCATCTGGCCAGACTCTGACTACCATTAAAGCTATACAGTGCATATACATAACTAATTAACCAGTCCATAGTGTCCATGGCAGCCTACTGTGCCTACAAAAGCCAGGGAATGGTATGACTTTGCTGGGTATCGGGTAATTCATAGTAACAAGTTATCAGATGTAACAGTGAAGCAAACAGTGTGGTCCAGTATGCTGTCTTCTTTGTGGTATTATCTCACTGTTGAAGTGCTGAGCAGTGCATCAGTAGGAAGAAACACGATTTGAATTAATATATAAGAAGTTGATAGTCAGCTACAGAGCTGTTGATTGATGAGACACAATCCAACAGCACATGCCATCTTATTTTAGTAGATGAGTAGAAGAGACAAATGTCATGCAATTCGCAAGGCTTTGTGAACAGTCAGGTCTCCTTCATAAATTATAAGAGAGTAGACTTTAATATGTTGTTGTCAGATTGGCTGGCTCGTATAAATTTTTTGAGTGAACAGCCAGTCAGCAGTGCATTTCTGAAGTTTACTCTGTCCCCTCTTCTTGTCAATGTTTTTAATAGTGGTAGTAAAATGACCATATTTGCACTTTGTCCATGGTGTGGAAGAACGTGAGTGAGTAATTTTTGGCAAAGAATATGTTTTAAGCTTTTATACTTCCTCAAAATAAAATTTTTACGTCTTTTAACCAAATACATCAGACTATTTTAACATGGGTGTTAATAATGCGCACGTGGAACACAGACTTATCATTGCTTATGAATCAGACACTATTACTCATATGGTTGATACATACCTAAATATGTTTAATTTATTCTTATTATCTGGTTTTGTGTTTCAGTGGTGGTGTGTTTACTCCAGGTGCTGCATTTGCAAAGACTTCATTAATAGAAGAACTGAATAAACATGGCGTCTCATTCGAAATAACTTCAACAGAAGAGAAGTGAAGTTCATTTATATATATATATATATATCTTCTTATTTGGAATTTGTATGCATTTATCAATTTTTTACGGATGTTGTCGTCAAGGGAGGGTGCAGAAGCTTAGCATTTTGTCTAAGGAAGCTGAGAGCTATTATATTCACATAGATAATTCTTATATTTTGTACTGCTTGTAGTTGAGCTCTATTAATAAATATTTCTGTGATAAATGGTCAATACTTTATTCTCATAGTTAAGTGCTCTAAGCAGTTGAGTCGCCTCACAGTAAAATGTGAACATATGACAAAATATAGTGATCTGAATTGTCCTGTTCCCTTTCACAACTGTTATGTTTTCATGCGTGCAGCACTAGTATCTAGAGTGTAATTTATCATTGTGACTAAAGTGCTGCAAATATCTGGATGGTAATTTACTATACCTCTGCCATGAAAGTTAGGTCTTTCTCTGTGCTGATATGTGGTTTTCTCATCAGGTACCTATTGAAAATACATATTTAATATTTGGATAGACAGTAACAGAATTAATAAAATGTTTATGTATTTATTTATTTATTTATTTATTTTGGCGCAATGTTGTAATTATTGTGCTCCATGAGAAGGGAGACAGTATGTAAAAATCTATAGACCCAGCAGACTTGTCTTTTTAATGTACAGGTTTCGCATTAAAATTATCACCAACTTTAAATTCGTTATTTAATCAAGTAAACAGATTCTTTATCACTGAAACTATACTTAGATGTTCTAGAGAAAGTGTTTAGGTCCTTGTTGTTGTTTTTGTGGTCTTCAGTCCTGAGACTGGTTTGATGCAGCTCTCCATGCTACTCTATCCTGTGCAATCTTCTTCATCTCCCAGTACCTACTGCAGCCTACATCCTTCTGAATCTGCTTAGTGTATTCATCTCTTGGTCTACCTCTACGATTTTTACCCTCCACACTGCCCTCCAATGCTAAATTTGTGATCCCTTGATGCCTCAAAACATGTCCTACCAACCGATCCCTTTTTCTAGTCAAGTTGTGCCACAAACTTCTCTTCTCCCCAATCCTATTCAATAGCTCCTCATTAGTTACGTGATCTACCCACCTTATCTTCAGCATTCTTCTGTAGCACCACATTTCAAAAGCTTCTATTCTCTTCTTGTCCAAACTGGTTATTGTCCATGTTTCACTTCCATACATGGCTACACTCCATACAAATACTTTCAGAAACGACTTCCAGACACTTAAATCTATACTCGATGTTAACAAATTTCTCTTCTTCAGAAACGATTTCCTTGCCATTGCCAGTCTACATTTTATATCCTCTCTACTTCGACCATCATCAGTTATTTTGCTCCCTAAATAGCAAAACTCCTTTACTACTTTAAGTGTCTCATTTCCTAATCTAATCCCCTCAGCATCACCCGATTTAATTTGACTACATTGAAGTCTGTGGGTATTTCGCCTGTCTCATACATCTTGCTCACCAGATGGTAGAGTTTTGTCATGACTGGCTCTCCCAAGGCCATCAGTAGTTCTAATGGAATGTTGTCTACTCCCGGGGCCTTGTTTCGACTCAGGTCTTTCAGTGCTCTGTCAAACTCTTCACGCAGTATCTTATCTCCCATTTCATCTTCGTCTACATCCTCTACCATTTCCATAATATTGTCCTCAAGTACATCGCCCTTGTATAAACCCTCGATATACTCCTTCCACCTTTCTGGCTTCCCTTCTTTGCTTAGAACTGGGTTTCCATCTGAGCTCTTGATATTCATACAAGTGGTTCTCTTCTCTCCAAAGGTCTCTTTAATTTTCCTGTAGGCAGTATCTATCTTACCCCTAGTGAGACAAGCCTCTATATCCTTACATTTGTCCTCTAGCCATCCCTACTTAGCCATTTTCCACTTCCTGTCGATCTCATTTTTGAGATGTTTGTATTCCTTTTTGCCTGCTTCATTCACTGCATTTTTATATTTTCTCCTTTCATCAATTAAATTCAATATTTCTTCTGTTACCCAAGGATTTCTATTAGCCCTCGCCTTTTTACCTACTTGATCGTCTGCTGCCTTCACTTCTTCAACCCTCAGAGCTACCCATTCTTCTTCTACTGTATTTCTTTCCCCCATTCCTGTCAATTGTTCCCTTATGCTCTCCCTGAAACTCTCTACAACCTCTGGTTCTATCAGTTTATCCAGGTCCCATCTCCTTAAATTCCCACCTTTTTGCAGTTTCTTCAGTTTTCATCTACAGTTCATAACCAATAGATTGTGGTCAGAATCCACATCTGCCCCTGGAAATGTCTTACAATTTAAAACCTGGTTCCTAAATCTCTGTCTTACCATTATATAATCAATCTGATACCTTTTAGTATCTCCAGGGTTCTTCCAGGTATACAACCTTCTTTTATGATTCTTGAACCAAGTGTTAGCTATGATTAAGTTGTGCTCTGTGCAAAATTCTACTAGGCGGCTTCCTCTTCCATTTCTTCCCCCCAATCCTTATTCACCTACTATGTTTCCTTCTCTCCCTTTTCCTACTGACGAATGCCAGTCACCCATGACTATTAAATTTTCGTCTCCCTTCACCACCTGAATAATTTCTTTTATCTCGTCATACATTTCTTCAATTTCTTCATCATCTGCAGAGCTAGTTGGCATATAAACTTGTACTACTGTAGTAGGCATGGGCTTTGTGTCTATCTTGGCCACAATAATGCGTTCACTATGCTGCTTGTAGTAGGTAACCCGCACTCCTATTTTTTTATTCATTATGAAACCTACTCCTGCATTACCCCTATTTGATTTTGTATTTATAACCCTGTATTCGCCTGACCAAAAGTCTTGTTCCTCCTGCCACCGAACTTCACTAATTCCCACTATATCTAACTTTAACCTATCCATTTACCTTTTTAAATTTTCTAACCTACCTGCCCAATTAAGGGATCTGACATTCCACGCTCCTATCCGTAGAATGCCAGTTTTCTTTCTCCTGATAATGACGTCCCCTTGAGTATTCCCCGCCCGGAGATCCGAATGGGGGACTATTTTACCTCCGGAATATTTTACCCAAGAGGATGCCATCATCATTTAATCATACAGTAAAGCTGCATGCCCTCGGGAAAAATTACGGCTGTAGTTTCCCCTTGCTTTCAGCCATTCGCAGTACCAGCACAGCAAGGCCGTTTTGGTTAATGTTACAAGGCCAGATCAGTCAATCATCCAGACTGTTGCCCCTGCAACTACTGAAAAGGCTGCTGCCCCCTTCAGGATGCACACGTTTGTCTGGCCTCTCAACAGATACCCCTCCGTTGTGGTTGCACCTACGGTACGGCCATCTGTATCGCTGAGGGACGCAAGCCTCCCCACCGACGGCAAGGTCCATGGTTCATGGGGAGGGGGGGGGGGGTTTAGGTCCTTAAACTGTAAAAATGAAGATAAAATGCAGTCATAGGTGAACACAGTTTCGTTCATGATATCGTACAATTGGTCTTTAGTATAAATAAACTTCAACAACAGATGGAACAACTTAATACTACAAGTTTGACAGAAGTCTCAAAATAAATTACAAAAAGATTAAAATAATTTGTAATGGACACACAATAATGGAAATAGTAGAACTTAACAATGAATATGTAGAACAAGTTGACTTTTTTGTATTCAGGGCATTGGAAGTCTACTGGACTGACAGGAAAATAAGTAAATTCCCACCAGTGGATGTCAAGTGGCTACCAGTATCTGAAATGGAAAAAAAGTTGAAAATACTTCAAACTCCTATTGTGAAATTTTGACTTTTACAATATCAGACTGCTCTCTTGAGCTGCCCAGTACTGAAATGAAAAATCAGATCTATTGTAGTTCATGATTACATAGGTTTCCACACAATGTGTATTGGCTCCAGCTCATTTAATAAGCTTTTAATGCAGTAGAAACACTCGGCACATGGTAGTCTTGATGTATGGATTTGTGGGGAGAGTAGTCCAAAAACAGACACTCTTACATACACAAGATTGTTGGAGATGAAACAGAGTTCACCTTTAGTCCAAGGCATCACTGATGATGATTTGTGGTGGCCATATGGCATAAACTTGAAGAATGAAAATACATCAGTTCCAAATAAAACTCGCCCCAATATTTAACTCTGTGGGTGCAAAAATTCATGTCTTAGTTTATGGTGGGTGCTAATCCGTTTTCAAATACCTCCTCAGGTGACTGATAGGAGAATGTTCTTCAGATATCGTTGGAAACCGGTGATACAAAATGCAGAGGGCAGAACAAAATTAACATACCTATTCTGTACCCAGACTAGGTGGCCAGTAATGCAAGCCAGTAATTGAAGATCTGACATGAAAAAAGGCAACGAGATATCATCTACATTATCCTACCCACAACTATCACATCGAGTACATTCAAATCGGAAATTTCTAGAGGTTTAAGTAGATATAAGTTGTATGCCAACTGGATCTGCAGATCTAAAATATTGTATGATGGGATAAAAGAAATTATTAAGGTAAATAAGGGAGAGGAAAACTTAATTGTGGTTGGTGACTGGAATCTGTTAGTAACAAGAGGAAGAGAAGAAATAGTAGCAGGACATGGACTGGAGGAGGAAGGGAATGAAAGAGGAAGCCACCTGAAAGAATTTTGTGCAGAACATAATGTGATCATTGTTAACACTTGATTTAAGAATCGTGTAAAAATGTTGTGTGTATGGAAGTGATCTGGAGACACAGGAAGACTTCAGATTGACTATATTATGGTAAGAGAGAGATTTCAGAAGCAGATATGGACTCTGACTATATTATGGTAAGAGAGAGATTTCAGAAGCAGATATGGACTCTGACTGTAATTTGTTGGTTATAAAGCATAGATTAAAACTGAAGAATTTGCAAACAGTAGAAAATTAAGGAGATGGGTCTTGGATAAGTTGAAAAAACAAGAGGTTGTTGAAAGTTTCAAAAGGAGCCAATGACTAACTGAAACAAGGAAAGGAATACAGCGTATGGCATATGAGTAGTTTCGAAAGATAAAATGGTGAAGGCAGCAGAGGATCAAATTGGTAAAAAGATAAGGCCTAGTAGAAATCCTCGAATATCATGGGAGATACTGAATTTATTTGATGAAAGGGGAAAATATAAGAATGAAGCCAGTGTAAGGGATTACAAATATCAAAAAAATTAGATTGACAGAAATTGCAAAATGGCTAGGTAAGAATAGCTAGAGGACAAATTTAAGTCAATAGAACCACTTGTACTTAGGAGCAGATACATACAACCTACAAGAAAATTGAAGATTCCTTTGGAGAAAAGAGAAGCAGCTGTATGAATATCAAAAGCTTGATGGAAAACCAGTGCTAAGCAAAGAATGGAAAGTTGAAAGGTGGAAAGAATATGTGAAGAGCTATACAAGGGAAATGAACTTGAAGACAATACTATCTATGTGTGAGAGGAAGTAGATGGAAATAGGAGTTACTATGCTGCTAGAAGGATTTGGCAGAACACCGAAAGATTTAAGCTGAAACGAGGCCCTTGGAGTAGACAACATTTCCTTAGGCTTGCTGATATCCTAGCGAGAGCCAGCCATGACAAAACTTTTCCACTTGGTGTGCAAGATATGAAATGGGAAACAATCTCAGAAAGTTAATGAGGATGTAATAATTACATTTAAAAAAGGCAGGTGCTGACAGGTGTGTGTTTTACCAAACTGTCACTTAAATAAGTCATGATTGCAGAATCCTAATATGAATTATCTGTAAAAGAATGGAAAAGCAGATAGAACCTGACTTAGGGAAAGATCAGTGTGGATTGTGGAGAAATGTAGGAACACCCAAGGCAGTACTTGCCCTGCGAGTTCTCTGACTTATGTTAAAAGATAGATTAAGGAAAGGTAAACCCATGTTCATAGCTTAGATTTTGGGAAAGTGTTTGACAATGTCAACTGGAATACACTCCTTGGAATTCCGAAGGTAGCAAGGGTACAATACAGGGAGTGAAAGGTTGTACACAAACCAGACTGCAGTTATGAGTGTCTAGGGATGTGAAAGGGAAGCAGTGATTGAGAAGGGGTAGACAGTTATAGCCTATTACTGATGTTATTCAATATGTACATTGAGCAAACAGTAAAGGAAACTAAAGAAGAAATTGGAGAAGGAATTAAATCTCAGGGAGAAGAAATAAAAATTTGAAGTTTGCTGATGATATTGCAATTCTGGCAGAAACAGCAATGGACTTGGAAGAGCAGTTGAATGGAATGGACAGTGTCTTGAAAGATGAACATTAACAGAAGCAAAGCAAGGATAATGGAATGCAGTCAAATGATATCAGGTGATGCTGAAGGAATTAGTTTAGAAAATGAGACACCAAAAGTAGTAGAAGTTTTTTTGGACAGTTAAATAACTCGTGATAGCCAAAGTACAGCAGATATAAAATGTAGGATGTCAGTGGCAAGAAAAATGTTTCTGAAGAATAGAAATTTGTTGGCATATAATATAAATTTAAGTATTAAGAAGTTGTTTCTGAAGGCATTTGTCTGGAGTGTAGCCTTGTGTATGGAAGTGAAATGTGGATGATTAGCAGTTCAGACAAGAAGAGAATAGAAGCTTTTGGAATGTGGTGTTACAGAGGAAAGTTGAAGATAGGATAGGTAGATCATATAACTAATGAGGTGGTACTGAATAAAATTGGGGAGAAAAGGAATGTGTGCCACAACATGACTAAAATAAAGGAACTGGTTGATAGGACGCATTCTGAGATATCAAATAATCACCAGTTTATAATTAGAGGGAAGTGTGAGCAATAAAAATAGCAGAGTGATGCCAAGAAGTGTATAGCAATTAGCTTCAAATAGATGTGGGTTGCAGTATTTATTCACAGATGAAGACACTTACACAGGAAAGAGTTCATCGGAGAGCTGCATCAAACCATTTTTTGGACTGAAGAAGAAGAAGAAGACAATGACAACAAGAAGTACGTCTTCATTTCATCCTCAAACCTATTACCCTACAAAGCAGACTGGTTACCTGGCCCATTTGTGGCAGCACTGCCCGTGTTTACACCTGAGAAGCAAGGAGGGGAGGTAGCAACAGTGTACAATCCAGTACTTTTAAAATTGGAACTCTGTCAATAGCTCCATGTACGCACCACTGAGTGATGTTCCTGTTAATGACAAGAACAGAAATGGCATACAGTCCCTCACTTTGGCTGCTTACAGTGCTTCATTGGCAGTATCTGTAAAACTACCTTTTCCAACGATATTGCTATCTTCCGTAGTTGTGTCTGTTGATTTGTTGTCTGCTGATGTGAGTGACAGTACTGACTCATAGTATTGTATTTTCAGTTTCTTTGACATCAAAATTCTCCCTCCCACCATAGTCATCACACATTTTTGGTGTTATTCAAGCCAACAAGTCTTCTAATTTCACAGCAGAAAGAAGAAAGTTGGACCATGTTACCAAGTGACTAGCATTTTTGGCTAGTAGCATCAACGTCCCAGCTAAGACTCCTGGTGACCACCTCCAATTTTTCTCTGATGGGAAACATTCCACGTGGGAATATATAATGTGACTTACCAAACGAAAGTGCTGGCAGGTCGATAGACACACAAGCATACACACGAAATTCAAGCTTTCGCAATAAACTGTTGCCTCATGAGGAAAGAGGGAAGGAGAGGCAAAGACGAAAGGATGTGGGTTTTAAGGGAGAGGGTAAGGAGTCATTCCAATCCCGGGAGTGGAAAAACTTACCTTAGGGGGAAAAAAGGACAGGTATACACTCGCGTGCGCACACACACATATAACCATCCCAAAAGGGATACGCTCGCGCGCGCTCGCGCACACACACGCGCGCGCACACACACACACACACACACACACACACACACACACACACACACACATCCCAAAAGGGATGGATGTGTGTGTGCGAGTGTATACCTGTCCTTTTTTCCCCCCTAAGGTAAGTCTTTCCACTCCCGGGATTGGAATGACTCCTTACCCTCTCCCTTAAAACCCACGTCCTTTTGTCTTTCCCTCTCCTTCCCTCTATCCTGATGAGGCAACAGTTTGTTGTGAACGCTTGAATTTCGTGTGTATGTCAAACACACACACAAAATTCAAGCTTTCGCAACAAACTGTTGCCTCATCAGGATAGAGGGAAGGAGAGGGAAAGACGAAAGGATGTGGGTTTTAAGGGAGAGGGTAAGGAGTCATTCCAATCCCGGGAGCGGAAAGACTTACCTTAAGGGGAAAAAAGGACGGGTATACACTCGCGCGCGCACACACACACATATCCATCCACACATATACAGACACAAGCAGACATATTTAAAGACAAAGATTTTGGGCAGAGATGTCAGTCGAGGCAGAAGTGCAGAGGCAAAGATGTTGTTGAATGACAGGTGAGGTACGAGTGGCGGCAACTTGAAATTAGCGGAGATTGAGGCCTGGTGGATAACGGGAAGAGAGTATATATTGAAGAGCAAGTTCCCATCTCCGGAGTTCGGATAGGTTGGTGTTAGTGGGAAGTATCCAGATAACCCGCACGGTGTAACACTGTGCCAAGGTGTGCTGGCCGTGCACCAAGGCATGTTTAGCCACAGGGTGATCCTCATTACCAACAAACACTGTCTGCCTGTGTCCATTCATGCAAATGGACAGTTTGTTGCTGGTCATTCCCACATAGAATGTGTCACAGTGTAGGCAGGTCAGTTGGTAGATCACATGGGTGCTTTCACACGTGGCTCTGCCTTTGATCGTGTACACCTTCCGGGTTACAGGACTGGGGTAGGTGGTGGTGGGAGGGTGCATGGGACAGGTTTTGCACCGGGGGCGGTTACAAGGGTAGGAGCCAGAGGGTAGGGAAGGTGGTTTGGGGATTTCATAGGGATGAACTAAGAGGTTACGAAGGTTAGGTGGACGGCGGAAAGACGCTCTTGGTGGAGTGGGGAGGACTTCATGAAGGATGGATCTCATTACAGGGCAGGATTTGAGGAAGTCGTATCCCTGCTGGAGAGCCACATTCAGAATCTGATCCAGTCCCGGAAAGTATCCTGTCACAAGTGGGGCACTTTAGTGGTTCTTCTGTGGGAGGTTCTGGGTTTGAGAGGATGAGGAAGTGGCTCTGGTTATTTGCTTCTGTACCAGGTTGGGAGGGTAGTTGCGGAATGCGAAAGCTGTTGTCAGGTTGTTGGTGTAATGCTTCAGGGATTCCGGACTGGAGCAGATTCGTTTGCCACGAAGACATAAGCTGTAGGGAAGGGACCGTTTGATGTGGAATGGGTGGCAGCTGTCGTAATGGAGGTACTGTTGCTTGTTGGTGGGTTTGATGTGGACGGACGTATGAAGCTGGCCACTGGACGGATGGAGGTCAACGTCAAGGAAAGTGGCATGGGATTTGGAGTAGGACCAGGTGAATCTGATGGAACCAAAGGGGTTGAGGTTGGAGAGGAAATTCTGGAGTTCTTCTTCACTGTGAGTCCAGATCATGAAGATGTCATCAATAAATCTGTACCAAACTTTGGGTTGGCAGGCCTGGGTAACCAAGAAGGCTTACTCTAAGCGACCCATGAATAGGTTGGCGTACGAAGGGGCCATCCTGGTACCCATGGCTGTTCCCTTTAATTGTTGGTATGTCTGGTCTTCAAAAGTGAAGAAGTTGTGGGTCAGGATGAAGCTGGCTAAGGTAATGAGGAAAGTGGTTTTAGGTAGGGTGGCAGGTGATCGGCGTGAAAGGAAGTGCTCCATCGCAGCGAGGCCCTGGACGTGCAGGATATTTGTGTATAAGGAAGTGGCATTAATGGTTACAAGGATGGTTTCTGGGGGTAACGGATTGGGTAAGGATTCCAGGCGTTCGAGAAAGTGGTTGGTGTCTTTGATGAAGGATAGGAGACTGCATGTAATGGGTTGAAGGTGTTGATCTACGTAGGCAGAGATACGTTCTGTGGGGGCTTGGTAACCAGCTACAATGGGGCGGCCGGGATGATTGGGTTTGTGAATTTTAGGAAGAAGGTAGAAGGTAGGGGTGCGGGGTGTCGGTGGGGTCAGGAGGTTGATGGAGTCAGGTGAAAGGTTTTGTAGGGGGCCTAAGGTTCTGAGGATTCCTTGAAGCTCCGCCTGGACATCAGGAATGGGATTACCATGGCAAACTTTGTATGTGGTGTTGTCTGAAAGCTGACGCAGTCCCTCAGCCACATACTCCCGACGATCAAGTACCACGGTCGTGGAACCCCTGTCCACCGGAAGAATGACGATGGACCGGTCTGCCTTCAGATCACGGATAGCCAGGGCTTCAGCAGTGATGATGTTGGGAGTAGGATTAAGGTTTTTTAAGAAGGATTGAGAGGCAAGGCTGGAAGTCAGAAATTCCTGGAAGGTTTGGAGAGGGTGATTTTGAGGAAGAGGAGGTGGGTCCCGCTGTGACGGAGGACGGAACTGTTCCAGGCAGGGTTCAGTTTGGATAGTGTCTTGGGGAGTTGGATCATTAGGGGTAGGATTAGGATCATTTTTCTTCGTGGCAAAGTGATACTTCCAGCAGAGAGTACGAGTGTAGGACAGTAAATCTTTGACGAGGGCTGTTTGGTTGAATCTGGGAGTGGGGCTGAAGGTGAGGCCTTTGGATAGGACAGAGGTTTCGGATTGGGAGAGAGGTTTAGAGGAAAGGTTAACTACTGAATTAGGGTGTTGTGGTACCAGATTGTGTTGATTGGAATTTTGAGGTTTTGGAGGGAGTGGAGCTGGAAGTGGGAGATTGAGTAGATGGGAGAGACTGGGTTTGTGTGCAATGAGAGGTGGTTGAGGTTTGCTAGAAAGGTTGTGAAGGGTGAGTGAGTCGCCTTTCCGGAGGTGGGAAACCAGGAGATTGGATAGTTTTTTGAGGTGAAGGGTGGCATGCTGTTCTAATTTGTGGTTGGCCTGTAGGAGGATGCTCTGAATAGCCGGTGTGGAAGTGGGAGAGGAAAGATTGAGGACTGTTTTAAGGATAGGAGTTGACGGGTGTGTTCATTGGCTGAGTTGATGTGTAGGTGAAGGATTAGGTGGGTGAGGGCAATGGATTGTTCAGTTTGGAACTGGTATAGGGACTGATGGAAAGAAGGGTTGCAGCCAGAGATGGGACCTTTAAGTGTGAGGCCTTTGGGGGTTATGCCAAATGTCAGACAAGCCTGAGAAAATAAAATATGCGAGCGTAATCTGGCTAGGGTGAAGGCATGTTTGCGGAGGGAATGTAAATAAAACTTAATGGGGTCGTTGTGGGGGTGTTGTGAGGGTGACATGGTATTAGAAGGTGGAAAGTGTAACATGAGGTTGAAATGAAAATGAAAGATAAAAATATATGGGGAGAGATAAAGGTGAACTAGAAAGCAACTCGAGATCTGGTATGGAAAAAGGCGAAAAAGTGTTGGTTAAGTTGATCCTGTGGTGAACTTGGGTTGGTAGACAGCGATGTGCATAAAGGTTAAGTGGTTGTGTTGCCGCTAAAACACGTTAAAGGACGGAGAAATTCGGGAAAATTTCGAAAAAACGTGTAAATGTATTAAAAGGAGTGGTGTTGTGGTGAAAGATTACGAAAATGGGGCTAACAATTGTCTGACGAAGAAATAATGACGTTAAAACCTGTGGGGAGCGGCTAAAAATGATCAGTGATGTGCGAAAAACAGAAGTGGAAATATAGTGAAAGTTATTAGAACTAGCCGAAATGGTTGTTTTATACGTGAAAGCAGCTGTTATTGAACTAGAAACGGTGGATTTTATAGCAGCGGTGGTGTTGAAAGCGGAAAATAAAATTTTTTTGGTTATGGTTTGGAAGTGGGTTACGTATTATTGAGTATATATAGGCGGGATAAAATTGTATAGTAGATTACGGTAAAAAGGGGAAGGTGAATACAAAAAACATTCCCCGTGACTGGTTAGTATGGAGTGAAATTCAAAAAGCACTATTTTGTTTTCCTTCCCATCTTTCTTCTAGTCTGGCTGAGACAGTTCATTCATAGTTACTTTCAAGATCAAAATATTTTCATCAATTAAAGTGGAAAAAAAATTGTATGACAAAATCCAAAAACACCAATCTAGTAATCTTAATAAAGAACATTACTTGAAATGGTGAAACTTTCGGATTCAGTATGCTCTGATATTATATTCCAAAGAATCAAGAAACAGAATGAAAAAGCAGCTTATGTTTGGAAACCAGTACTAAGATGATTACTTAATGTGATGTTATTTCTTGGCCAAAGTGGCTTGAGGTACATCTCAGAAAATTGGAGATCCAAATTATTACCTTGGAATAGTAGAGCTCTTGAGTCACTGTGATCCAGTTCTTGAAAAACACATTAGCAAGGTCAGAGACAGACAAGAAGCTGGAAAGCATTAACAGTTGCATTATCTGTTTAGCGATAGTCATAATGAATTTATTTCTAGTTGTGGCCATCATGTCAAGAGTGCCATCTTGGAACAGACAGATAATGTGAAGTATTATTCAGTTATTGTTGATGCAACTCCTGATTCTGATCATGTTGAGCAGACAACATTCATCCTGCGTTTTATTTGCTTCTATAAGGATCTAGATAAATAAGAAATAAATGAACTTTTGGAAATCATAGATTCCAATCAGAAAACAGGAGTTGCTATTGCACATTTAATTTGACCAACATCTGTAAAACACTCAGTCCCTGTCAGTGAAGGCTGTGGATGAGGTTGTGTAATGGAAATAATATGAGTGGGGATTACAAACAAGCTCAGACAAATTTCCTTCAATAGGTTCCTCTTGCAGAATTTTCTCCATGTGCTTGTGACAACATTCTCTTTGAATCTAATGTGGCTGCCATAGTAATTAATATCGATTCTTAATTTTTGGAGGTGCACACAGAAGAGGAAATTTCATGATGAAACCATGACTGAAGTTGCAGAAGTCAATTCAGAAGGTTAATTCAAGAAAAGGGGTTTTAGGTCATTACTGACAATCTTTTGTCTAACTAGAAAACCTGATATGAAGCAGTGAAGATTTTAGATGATACATTTGGTTTTTTACGGAAATACATATAGATGACTGACAATCAGCTCACTGAAACACCCAAGTTATTTATCAATGTATACCAAAACGATGTTGGAGCCAGGCAATTAAACTTGGAGTAACAAGGGATTCTATCTTTATGCACTTTCATAGAGAAACAATGTTATTAATTTTAACATCTGAAACTAATTAATAAGTAAGCAAATTTTGTAGAATATATTCTGTGACTTATAATAACAAATTAATTTCAGTAGCTCACTGTTTCCACTTTAAGAACAACCGAAACAAAAGCATATAAAATGTGAGTGATCAACACTAGCTTTTGTTTGTAAAACGAAGCTTTTGCAGACACTGTATTACTGATAAGTAACATTTATGTTGATGTCCTTTATGACATCAGAAAATTAGGAACAGTTATTCAGATACACCCGTATACAAACTGTCTACACTGTGTCAAAACATTTCACACAATTTCTTTGGTTGTGCTTGCCTTCTAGATACGATGCGGTGATGTGTTACAGGTCACGTAATTTCCTTGAATGTTTACAGGCTCTGTAATACAGTAACACTGAATCCAACATACAAACAAATTTTTAAACTTGATAGTGGCTCATTAGTACATTAATATATACACGCTACTGCATGCTCTGTTTGAGCATACTGCACATTAAACAACTCTTAGTTCACTTGAATTCTGCCAGCACTGTGTTGTTCAACATATGGTACCCTAGTATAAACTCCTGTCAACTGTTAAATAAGAAACTATATTCTTTCTGTATTTCATCCTAATGAGTATTTTTTGTGTATTGCCAATTATTGTTCCCCCAATTACATTAGGTTTAAATCATGTCAAACCTTTATTAAAATATCAATTAAATTGGAGTTGGGGCCCAATCACACATCCTGCCTCAGAACTAGTACTGGCTCTCTGTGGTGCTGTTCTGCAGTCAAGGTGGATGTGGATAATAACCAGCTACAATGCAGAGTCCAGGATTCTTGGGTTTGTGGATTTTGGGCAGATGAAGATATGTATGCAGGGTGTCATGCAGTTGAGGAGGGAAATCAATTCAAAGGAGAGGTTCTGGGAAGTGTCTAAGGCTTTAAGCAGGAATTAGTGGTTATGTAGTACTTCTGGCAGTGTTTATAGGTGGAGGAGTCAGACAACTGGCAGATGCCTTCTGCCAGGTAGTCACCGTGATTCATAATGACAGTGTTGGAACCCTTGTCTGCAGGTAGGATGATGAGATCGGTACCTGTTCTGAGGCTCCTGACGTTACCTTGCCTCAACCTATGGTAACCTACTATTCCGACACCCTCCACCCAACAGTTTCCACCCTCTTTGTGCTATCACCTCCACACACACTTTTTGTGCACTGATCTCTGCTAATCTACACCCAATCTTTTCCCCTTCTCTCCTCCTCTCATTTTCCATTATCCACTCCCCCAACCCCCACAGCCTCCCATAGCCTGTACCCTGCTATCCAACCCCCTTCCCTGCTCCACTCTCGATTGCTGCTGTCATTCAACACAACAGTTGCATTCTGGCCGTAGCAGCCGTAGGTAGTTGTCATGTGTGCATGAGGTGTGCTTGCTTCTCTGAATGTGTGTATGTGTTTTCTTTTCTGAAGAAGGTTTTGGGCAAAAGCTCATGTGTCTGCTCATTGAGCCTGCCTGCCTGCATGTCATCTTAATGGTGTACAGCAATCTGTCTTCATAATATTGTTGCTATTCCAACCTGGACTTCCCACTGTTTGATATATGAATAAATAAATGTATTTTTCTGAATATTTTCCAGTTTTATTTGCTGACTTGTTGAATATCTTTAATTTCATCACATGAGGTTGTAATTTCAGATTATTGAATTAAAAAGGTGGCATAATGATGATGGTGATGGTGATGAGGAGGAGGTGGACATACATTCTGCATATACTGATGTGTGTACTCTTCAGTTATCAAAATAATCTACCTCAAAAATACTGAATGAATAACAATCGGTCATTTAAGAGAAAATAAGTTTTGAGCACTTTCTGTAAAACTTAGTTCTTTGGGCTTCATGATAAACTCACCGAATAAGTTACATCAAAATTGGAGTTGTTAAAATCTTTTCCACTCAATGATAAATTTCTGCAGAGACTCATTCCTGACCAGCAGCATTTTCGAAGAAGACTGGTCCAATGACGTCTTCAGCCCAAAACCTGCACCGAACAGTGACCCACTGTGGATGTATTTGGTTGTCAACAATCACTCTCTCATATTCTAACCCCAAATGTGACAATTTTGTTGATTAACCAAGCCATCAGGATGAAAATAAGCTGAAGGTGGTTGTGTTCGAAAAATCAGCATCCACTTCTTGTTGTCCCGTAATGCATTCAATGAACTGAATGTACTGTGCGGGATCAGTAGGCTTCATTTCTGGAGTCAGTTGAGCTCTTTAGGCATGAAGATGCAAATCTTTCATGAGAACAAACTGGAGATAGCTTCTTGAAATGTCCAATTTTTCACCATGGTGCTAAACTGATGTACCTGGACTTTCAGCAACACACTCATGAACTGCTTTTATGTTTCATGCTGAACCACTTGTTGGAAGAGGGCCAAAGTGTTTAGGATCACTAATTGGTCCAGTCTTCCTAATTTTTTTTAGATTAATATCTTCACAGTTGAAGAAGTTAAATCGCATACATTTCTTATGTAAATAGTGAACTGTAGCTGCCAAACCTTCATTTTTTAAAATGTTGCTCAACAGTGAACACATGCTGTTCTTTTGTGTAGGGCTCTATTTTTAATAGGAAAATAGTGGGTTAGCCGAAGTGCTGAAGTGCACAGAGCTTCAGCAGTGGAGCCCCAGATTGTGTATGGCTTAGTAGGATGTTGTTCCTATTTCACATCTTTGCAGTGGTGATTTCCAGATGCTTCTTGTAGGACAGTGTCCAGTCCAGTGTAGCCCCCGGATGTTTTGGATGCCAATTGTGGTGAAGTAGTGTGTCAGCTAAATAGACCTGGAGCTGCCTATTCACCTCCCTGTTGCACAAATGAAAGCAAGCCATCTCCATCTTGTTACGGTTTGGTGTCAGTCCCCATCTTCAAAAGTATGATTTCAGTATCACCAGATCAGATGTAAAAACGGGATTCCTTTTCTTCAAAATTTTGGAAGCCATCTTAACATCTGATCTGGTGATAATGGAAACGTGCTTTCAGAGATGGAGACTGAAATCAAACCATATCAAGACAGAGATGGTTTTTTTTTTCATTTGTACAGCAGAGCAGCGAGAAGACAGCTCCAGGTCGATTTTGGTGACAGACTACTTCACCACAATCAGTGCCCAAAATATCTATGAGTTGTATTGGACTAGACGCTAACCTACAAGAAGCATACCGAAATCACCGCTGCAAAGATACAAGCTAGGAACAACATTCTACATAAGTTGTGTGAAACAACCTGGGGCTTCACTGCTAAAATTCTACACATTTCAGCACTTGGACTAGTCTACTCTAATGCAGATTATGGTGCTTCTATATGGCTCAGTAGTGCACGTACACAAACTTTTGATGCATAGCTGAAGAACACTATGAGAATTCAGTGGCACACTAAGATCAACCCCGTCAGATGGCTGTCCATATTGAGCCACAATTGCATCACTAACGACCAAAGCACACCAAAGGATATAATGGTCTCTTGGATTTTCTTCGATTACATGAGCATGAGTACCAGTTCTTTTTTCCCTTAATGTTGCTTCCATTGTCGTAAGATTGTCCTGACAATCTGGAATTGGTATGCCACAGTTATGAACTATTTTTGCGAGATCTTTTCCAGTAGTGTCACTCATATAAGAAAATTTGTCAATTTGCAACTGATTTAGGAAACATATCTACTGAAACCCACACTTAATTGCTCCTTGTGACTTAAATCTGGCATGCAGTCCAATATTTTCAATAAGATTTATTTTTGAGAGTGGTGTTCTTCAGGATACGACCCTAGATACACTTTCATCACAAATTATGGTAATCATTTCATTTTGTATACTTTTACTCAACTAAGTAACCAATCTTCCAGGTCTAGGAATAGGGCTAATATGATCATTTAATATGGGACTGGATTTACCAACATTTCACGGTCGCCTCTGAACAGATGATTTCTTTTAGCAAGGAAACATACTATGGAAAATAACTGTAACAAAACCAGTCTCCAGCTCTTTTCTTCCTGATCAGTTTCATCTTCAGTTGCCTGATCTATTAATATTGAGTTTTTAATTCTGTGCAACATCTTTTTCCCTTGCACATCTAAATAGTATGGTTGAGGGGTAAGAGAGAATTTTTGGACAAGCTTTGCCAGTCTCTTAAACCAATTCTTGTGAGAGAATGAGCACTTGAATTAAACAACTTGCAACAGAAACAATACACAGCATCTTTTGTTTAAGAATATATGAGCCTCATTTGCTTAACTTTTTCATCATTTGAAATGACAATGGAAGCAGTTGAAAACAGTAAAAGACCTCTTGTCTCATCATCATGTTGAGGCCACAGCTAACATTAATGTTAATGATTACATATAAGGTTGTTATCAGTAGGAGTCACCTATTTTATTCATTAAAATGCTTTAGCTTTAATCTAATTTCTTGTTTTGTTTAATTAAAGACAACCTGAAGGTGTTCAAAGAAACTAAACTGGCCGTAACACAGTAAATGTGCAAAAATACAGCTGAGATGGTTTTCACTAACATTAATGTCAGTTATGGGATTAATATGACCAAGAGACAAGAGGCCTTTCATTGTTTCTTATTGTTTCCATCATTTCAAATGACGAAAAATTTAAGCAAACATGACTTGTGTATTCTCGAACAAAAGATGCTGTGCATTGCTTTGGTTGCAAGTTGTTTAATTTGATTGCCGAGTCTCTCACAAGAAATAGTTTAAAATACTGGCAAAGCTAGTCAAAAATTCTCCCTACCCATTAATTGTCCCACAGCCATATTATTGAAACGGGCAAGTGGAAAGAGCTTTTGCAAAGAATTGAAAGCTCAAAATTAATGGATCAGGCAACTAAAGATCAAACTGATCAGGAAGAAAAGAGCTGGAGATCAGTTTTGTTAAGGTTATTTTCCATAGAATCCTTCCTTGCTGAAAGAAATCACTCATTGAGAGGTGACCATGAAATATTGGGAAATCCAGGTAATGGAAACTATTTAGGACAAGTATGATTAATGGCTAAGACTGATCCCATATTTAATGATCATATTTATTAATGGCTAAGACTGATCCCATATTGAATGATCATATTTATCCTGTGCCTAAACCTGAAAGATTGGTTACTTACTTAAGTGAGGGCACACAAAATGAAATTATTACCATAATTTTTGATGAGATTGTTTGTAAGGCCTACCCCCGAAGTATATACGTGGGCAGTTTTTTTTTTTTTTTTCCAACCCCTGATCGCTTAGTATAGAAGCTACATGAGTGGCAAAAAGTGGACATGCACTGTAGGGTTATTGGGTTGGGTTGTTTGGGGAAGACCAGACAGCGAGGTCATCGGTCTCATCGGATCAGGGAAGGACGGGGAAGGAAGTCGGCCGTGCCCTTTCAAAGGAACCATCACGGCATTTGCCTGGAGTGATTTAGAGAAATCACGGAAAACCTAAATCAGGATGGCCAGACACGGGATTGAACCGTCGTCCTCCTGAATGCGAGTCCAGTGTGCTAGCCACTGTGCCACCTCGCTTGGTTGCACTGTAGGCTACTGCACAACTCTCACACTACACATTCCACCATTGTCAACCTCAAGGCATCAGTCTGAGTTGCTCTACAGCCATATAAATGATTTCTGCTATCATTGTTGCTCCACCCAAGTGTGAATTATGAAGTGTAATTCAGTTTCTGCAAGCAGAAGGGAATAGTGCAGCAGCAATTCATTGGAGAATGAGCCGAGTATATGGTGATAACTTCATGACTGATGGTACTGTGCGTGAATGGTGACTTCAGGAATTGTGTTGATCCATGCCAATGCTCGTCCACACACTGCTGGCACAATCCAATGGCTCCTTGAACAATTTCAATGGGACATTTTCAGTCATCCGCTGTACAGTCCTGACCTGGCACCCAGCGACTTTGACCTTTTCCCTGAACTGAAGACGTGGCTAGGAGGGCTGCACATTCAAACCAATGAAGTTCTTCAAAACAATGTCAATGCTCATTTGATATCAATAGCAGCAAAATTTTTGAAGAGGGTACTGCAAAGCTTGTCCACAGGTACAATAAATGTCTCAATCTTTTTGGTGATTCTGTTGAAAAGTAACCATAAGTGTACAAAACTTTTGGTGATAAAATAAATGTTTCCTATGAAGTTTTATTTATAGCCTATCGGAAAAAAAAACCTCGTAATACTCAAAAATAAATATTTGGCTTTACACCAGATTTACACTAAGATAAAAAAAAAGTCGTGGAACATCTGTTAATATCGTATCAGACCATCTTTTGCCCAGCTTAGTGCTGAAACTCAACTTGGGATGGACTCAACAAGTTGTTAGAAGTCCCTTGCAACAGAGTTGAGCCATACTGTCTCTATAACTAATCATAATAGTAGGATTTTATGCATGAACGGTCCTTTCAGTTCTCTTCCATAAATGTTCAATGGGTGACCAAACCATTCGCTTGAATTGTGGCCTGGTGTCATGGTGCATTGTCATCCATAAAAATTATATTGTTTTCTTGTGACTGTGAAGACCACGAATGGCTACAGATAGTCTCCAAGCAGCGGAACATAACCATTTCCAGTCAATAGTTGGTTCAGTTGGACCAGAGGACCCAGTGCATTCCATGTAAACACAGCCTATACTGTAGTGTTAAATGCCGTTTAGGCAAACGACATTTCTCACTCCCTATTTATGACAAGGAAAGGTGATCGTGATAAAATAGTAAAGTAGTATTAGGTAGGGAATAAGTTGTGAAACACATACTGTGCTCAGTCGTTTTTTCCCCACGTTTGTGAAGAGTTGACTGGAGAGGTGTGCAGTTTGAGATATTGGCAAGGCTCGATGATGAGTGAGCATCTTCACCTGCTGCGGGTGAGGCCTTTTATGTTTTGATGATGTGGCTTGGCGGTGTCTTCACTGTCAAAGAACAGACACCCTCTCCAAGAATGAAAACAGCAATGAACAAAAGAAGCTCTAAAATGAAATGTTACTTCTTGTCAAGCCTTCAAGTAATCATGATCTGTACTCCCACTGAAACAAATACAAGACAGTCAATGAAGAAATGTTGATGTAATTCCTAATTAGAGTAGATATTGTCTTTACCTTCCAACAATAACAGCTGCAAAGGAGAAGAGTTGAAGCCTTTCCTGGGCTACATGGTTCTATGGAGATACTGCTTTTCAGGACCTCCACATGAAGAAGATAACTAACAGTGACTGAGTTACATTAAAGGTAAATTAACACATGATACTTTGGATGACAGATCAAATGAGAGAGTTCTGACTCAGCTTCAAATATGTAACAAGAGGGTCAGAAACAGTTCAACACCATTATGGAGCCTCCACCAGCTTTCACAGTGCATTGCTGACAACTTTGGTCCGTGGCTTCATGGGGACTATGTCATCCTTGAGCTCTACTGTCAGCTCTTACCAGTCGTCTAGGGTCAAACCGATATGGTTGTGAGTCCAAGAGAAGCAGTGCAGGCTATGCAGTGCTGTTGGAGAAGGCACTTGCATCGTCCATCTGCTGCCATAGCCCGTTAATAATGAATTTCACTGCACTGTCCTAATAGATACATTTGTTGTACTTCCCATATTGATATCTGTGGTTTTTTCATGCAGTGTTGCCTGTCTGTTAGCACTAACAACTCTACGAAAACGCCACTGGTCTCAGTCGTTAAGTGGAAGCCATCGGCCACTATGTGGTCTGTGGTGAGAGGTAATGCCTGCAATGCTGTATTCTTGGCATACACTTGACACTGTGGATCTCAGAATATTGAATTCTCTAATGATTTTCAAATGTGGATCTCAGAATATTGATTTCTCTAACGATTTTCAAAATGGAATGTTCCATGCATCTAGCTATAACTACTATTCTACGTTCAAAGTCTGTTAGTTCGTGTCGTGCAACCACAAACATATTGGAAGCCATGTCACATGAATCATTGGAGTACATATAACAGCTCTGTCAATGCACTGCCCTTTTGTACTTGGTGTACACGATACTATCACCATCTGTATATGTACATATTGCTCTTTCATGAGTTTTGTGACCTCAATTAAGTGTATGTTTAAAACTGATAGGTGGGTTTCCCAATCCAGTTGCAATTCAAGAATTTTTTTATGTGAGTGCCACTATTGGAAAATACGAGGGCCGTTCAGAAAGTAACCTCCGGTTGATTTAAAAAAATACAACAAGTTAAATAAAAATATTTTAATATATACATCTTACAACTACATCTTTGCACTATTTTTCTACATAGTCTCCATAGCGATTGAGGCACTTATCGTATCTCTTCACAAGCTTTGAAATTCCTTCTGCATAAAAATCACCCGCTTGTGCCTGGAGCCAGCCTGTGACCGCATCTTTGAGCTCTTCGTCGTCATCAAACCGCTGTGACCCGAGCCATTTCTTCAAATGCATGAAGAGGTGATAATCACTTGGCGCCAGGTCTGGGCTGTAAGGTGGATGGTTGATAACGTCCCACTTGAAGGACTCAAGAAGGGCCGTTGTTCTGCGAGCAGAGTGAGGACGGGCGTTATCGTGCAAAAAAACGATACCGGAAGTCAGCATACTACGGCGTTTGTTCTGTATAGCCGGTCGTAACTTTTTTATTGTTTCACAGTACACGTCTTGATTAATGGTCGTACCACGTTCCATGAATTCAACCAACAACACCCCTTTGGCATCCCAAAACACCGTTGCCATCAGTTTTCGGGCAGAAAAATCTTGCGAGGCTTTTCTTGGTTTGGTAGGCGAATTTGAATGTGCCCACATCTTTGATTGTTCTTTTGTCTCAGGGTTCACGTACTTAATCCAGGTTTCGTCACCGGTCACGATTCTGTTTAACAATGGTTCTCCTTCGTCCTCATAACGTGACAGAAAGTCTAATGCAGAGGCCATTCTTTGAGTTTTGTGGTGGTCGGTAAGAATTTTGGGCACCCATCGTGCACAGAACTTACGGTAACCCAATCTTGCTGTCACTATCTCGTACAAGAGAGTCTTTGAAATCTGTGGAAAACCAGTAGACAACTCCGACATTGAGAAACGTCGATTTTCACGAACTTTTGCATCAACTGTCTGAACGAGTTCGTCAGTCACCAATGATGGTCTACCACTCCTCTCTTCATCATGAACGTTTTCTCGTCCACTTTTAAATAAACGTACCCATTCATGGACAACTCCTTCACTCATAACTCTTGGTCCGTACACGGCACAAAGCTCACGATGAATAGCTGCTGCAGAATATCCTTTGGCTGTAAAAAACCTTATGACAGCACGCACTTCACATTTGGCGGGGTTTTCTATTGCAGCACACATTTCAAACTGCCACAAAAACTAAACTAGCGCAGGTACGACGTTCACTCGACCACGGCTTGATGCCGACTGACCTGTTGAGTGCATGAACGCACAGATGGCGTCGCTACTCCCACCACAACCCGCACTGTGACCTATCGGAGGTTACTTTCTGAACCGCCCTCGTATCTAGCAGGAATGTTGTTTCAAATAGTACACAACTTTGGTATACCGTTTCCAGGTCGCTGGGGACAATCTTACAACAGCAGAAGCAACATTAAGGAGAAGAAGTGGTACTCAAGCTTGTATCATACAAGAACTTATTATACCCTCTGCTTTAGTTGTCATTTGCAACTGCTCTACATTTTTTAGTTCAACTTCACATATTGTTCACATTATTTTCTTCCTCTGTGAGGCACTGGGAAGTACTTAGGAACCACATAAACCTGACTCTGAAGCCACTGCATGATACAAAATGGGAGGCTAGAATTGAAAGTGATCAGGTTGAGAGATCTGAGCTTAATAACATAAGACTTGCATTAAAAGAGTTAAAAAACACTTGCAAAAGTGATCCATTGTGTTTTAGTGAAGTATCTAGTCTCTTTTAAGAAATCACAAATTTTTCTTTGTATGCTGTGATACAACAGTGTCCTAGGTCTTGTCTGTGTAATCAATGCAGCATTTCAGCAAGAACATAAGCTAATAGACACTACAGAAAAATTAATAAACTCGGCACTTAGTGTTTCTGAAGAATATAGAGCCAACGGTTTGGAGAAGGTTAAGAAAAAAGCAGAGGAATTGGTTGTAGCTTTAGGAACTGTTGCCAAGTGAACATAAACCAGATTTGCAACTACTAAAAGGCAGTTTTGTCATGAAAGTAAGCATGAATCCATACCAGGAGAAGAAAACAGCTTAGTTGGTTGGTTGGTTGGTTGGTTGGTTGGTTGTGTGTTCCATTGATCAATCGCACAGTACAGTAGCTGTCATAATGTGGAACATGTCAAGTGGACAAGATATGCAGTATGAAACAAGATTTTTTAATGTATATATATTACAATATAGAGTTAAGGATTAATATTTCTATTATTTACCTCATTCCCTTAAATGGCACAAAATGCATATACTATGAAACTTCCTGGCAGATTAAAACTGTGTGCCCGACCGAGACTCGAACTCGGGACCTTTGCCTTTCGCGGGCAAGTGCTCTACCAACTGAGCTACCGAAGCACGACTCACGTCCGGTACCCACAGCTTTACTTCTGCCAGTATCTCGTCTCCTACCTTCCAAACTTTACAGAAGTTCTCCTGCGAACCTAGCAGAACTAGCACTCCTGAAAGAAAGGATATAGCGGAGACATGGCTTAGCCACAGCCTGGGGGATGTTTCCAGAATGAGATTTTCACTCTGCAGCGGAGTGTGCGCTGATATGAAACCGAGTTCGAGTCTCGGTCGGGCACACAGTTTTAATCTGCCAGGAAGTTTCATATCAGCGCACACTCCGCTGCAGAGTGAAAATCTCATTCTGCATATACTATATTTATATATTTATTTATTCCTATTCAAGAATTCATCTCTGGTATAGAAGGAGTTGTCAAGGAGATATGATTTCAATTTATTTTTGAAGGTGTCTGTCAGACATATTTTATTTCATCTGGTAAATTGTCGAAAATTTTTATAGCAGCATATTTTACCCCTTTCTGTGCCAAAGATTGGTTGAGTAAAGGTTAGTGTAAGTGTCTCTTTTTTCTGGTATTATAATCGTGAATGTCACTGTTGTTTTTAAACTGGTCCATGTTGTTGAGAATAAATTCCATTAGTGAGTATATGTACTGTGAGGCTGTTGTAAGAATTCCAAATCTTTTAAAAAGATGCCTACAAGATATGCGTCTATGAACCCCACACATTATTCTAACCACTTTCTTTTGAGCACTGAATACTTTTTGTCTAAATGTTGAGTTACCCCAAAATAATATTCCGTATGACATCAGAGAGTGAAAATATGCAAAGTATGTTAGCTTACTAATTTCTATATCCTCAAAGTTGGTAATTATTCTGATTGCAAAAGTTGCTGAACATAGTCGCTTTAGAAGGTCCAAAATATGAATTTTCCAATTAAGATTCTCATCTATGTGTACATCCAAAAACTTAATTTTCCAATTAAGATTCTCATCTATGTCTACATCCAAAAACTTAGTATGCTCTACCCTGTCTACTGACTTCTGTTGAAGTGTTATATTTATTGAAGAAATTGTACTTTTTGCAGCAGAAAATTGGATGTACTGTGTTTTTTTCAAAGTTTAGAGCAAGCCCATTTGCAGAAAACCAGTTAATGACTTTTCCAAAGACCTTATTTGTATCATTTTCAACTGGAGTTTCTTTTACCAGATTAATAATAATGCTTATATCATCAGCAAACGTGTCAGTTCAGCTTCCTGTTTCAGATAGGAAGGAAGGTTGTTCACATTTATCAAGAACAGAAGGGGACCAATGATTGAAGCCTGTGGAACACCTAGCGTAATTTCACCCCAGTTAGATGAAGTGGCAAAATTATTTAAATCACTTGACCCATATAAGGAAACTTTTTGCTTCCGGTTCTGTAGGTACTACTTAAACCACTCATATGCTATTCCATTTATACCATAGAACTGTAATTTCTGTAACATAATGTCATGGTTCACACAATCAAATGCTTTGGACAAATCACAGAAAATTCCTATTGGTGACATTGTACTATTTAAAGGCTCTATTATGTGGACAGTGAAAATGTATATAGCTGTCTCATTGGAACAGCATTTTTGCAATCCAAACTGTGATTTACTAAGTATTCCATTAATGTTGAGATGGCTAACCACTCTTGAGTACATTACTTTCTCGAAGATTTTTGAAAATGCTGTAAGCAAGGATACTGGCCATAATTATTGACATCTATGGTGTCCCCCCTTTTTGTAGAGTGGCCTGACAATGGCATATTTTAGCATGTCTGGGAAAACACCTCGAGTTAGTGATGCATTACATATGTGACTCAAACCTCATCTGTAATTGCTCCACATTGTTTTAATATCTTATTAGAGATGTCATCTACTCCAACAGAAGATTTATTTTTCAAATATTTAATAATTTTACTTATTTCACAGAGGTTGTTAGGTGAAACTTAATCTGACTAAATTTTTTCAAAACTGGCTCTTCTATGTACTGTCTAGCTTTTTCTTTTGAACTGTTCTCGCCAATTTTTTCTCCTGCACTTAAGAAATGGTTGTTAAATACATTAGCTACTTGTGTACTGTACATTAGGATGGTCTCATTCTCTTTAATAGTAATACTACCTACCCCAGTGGTTATTACTTTACTTGTCTCCCTTCTAACAACATTCCATATTGATTTTATTTTATTGCCGGAGTTGTTAATTTCTTCTCTAACATACTATTTCTTGATTTCCTTGCAACTTTTCTCAGTATGTTACAATAATTTTTATAGGTAAAACTACTTCTGGATCTTTACTAGTTCTTGCTGTCCCATACAGTTTTCTTTTTCTTTCTGAAGACACTTTAATATCTGTAGTAATCCAAGGTTTCTTTGAAAAGTGTGTGGTGTTACATTTAGTAATTTTCTTTGGGAAACAGTGTTAAAAAATTGATATAAATTTATCAAGAAATATATTGCATTTATCATTAGCATTTGGCTCATTATATACATCTCCCCAATTAACATTTCTTAAGCTTTCTTTGGAGTGCTCTATAGATACCAGGTTGAGTGACCTTACACTTTTACTTAATTGTTTCCGAACTGTACACCCTGATAGATTTTGAAAGTTAATCAGTTGTGCATCATGGTCTGACAATCTATTTACCACAGGTAAAGCATGTGTTTGTTTTACATCCTCTTTCTGTACAAATACATTATCTATTAGCGTGCTACTGTCTTGAGCTATACGTGTAGGGAAATTGATCACTGATTCTAAGTTCTATGTTGTTAATAACACTTCTAGTTCACTTTTCCTATCAGAATTATTTAGAAAGTTTACACTGAAATCACCACAGATTAATAACGTCTTCTTTTTGTCTGATATACCCAGTCTCGTAATGGGGACCTGTACACTGTTACTAATATCAATACTACATTATCTAGTTGAAGTTCACATGCACAAACCTCAAAGTGCTAATCAACACAAAATTTGCTTACTTCTACAATTTTGCGTCTATACCCTTGTTTTATGAAAATGCCAACTCCTCCTTTATCCATCCTAGATCTAAATGTGTAAGATGCTAAATTATACACACTTATACTGACACTATCCATGACCACATTGTAGACATCACTATTATGTCTTTGGAGGAAAGGTTTCAGTGTTATTTATTACCTGAAAAACTTGGCAAAAAAGAGATATGATCTTATCAGAGTATGCAGAAATCATGCAGGTGCTTTGAGAGACGCTAAAATGTTGTCAGGAGACATAAATTCACAGGACCTTGTAAATGAAACGGAAATGTCTTCTATGCTTCCATAAACTGCCAACAGATATTTAGATGTACTTCAATACATCTTTGAAAAGAACATGCAAAGCGTTTTCCCAAAGCATTAATAATATTTTTGTGCATGGTAGTTCTGTAGCCTCTGCAGAATGTGGCGTTTTTAATTTCAAGATTTAAAACCATCCGATGTGTTCAACGAGCAATGACTGGCTAAAAGGTCTTGCCATAAATTTCAAGATTTAAAACCATCCGATGTGTTCAACGAGCAATGACTGGCTAAAAGGTCTTGCCATAATATCAGTGGAAAGGGAGACGGTGTATTTGCTCGATGTGGTGAAGTTGCTGAAGGTTTTCACTGGGCAAAAAAATGAGGGAAGGTGAGATTTAGGTGAGTAACTTTTAAAATTATGTTCATACAATTTAATGGGCTTTTCCCCATTTCATTTATCATCAGACAGAATCTATTAAACTACATATGTAAGTTTTCATGATTATGGTCAGCTCTGCTCGCTTGGAACCATTGTGAACTTTAGTAATGGTGTGCTGTTGGGTGAACCTAACATTGATTTCCTTTTGTATTGTATCTTCCTTTGTTGTTTGGAGCATAGTAGAATACCCAAGATACTAGTAGAAGAATGCACTGGCAATACAAGTGATTCTTTTGCTGCTATGATGGAGCACAAGTTACAAGCAGTGCTTGAACAGAAAACAGAGGAAGTAAAACATTGTAAGGACCAAACCCAGGTAATATTAAATAGGGTGAATATGCTAAAAACAGTAAAGATTATGAATCCAGTTTTAGATCAGAAAAAAGTGTCGAAAAGAAGATGAAAGAAGATTGCCATTTTGTTGGTCCAGAGGAAATAGAGAAGAGAGAGAGAGAACAGGATTCGTGGTGGGAGAAAAATGCAGATGATGGTAGCCCAACAGTAAAATGCACTGTCGTTATGAGGAAACAGGAGAAATTATGGTTGAAAAGTGCTGCTGTGTGAACAGGTGTCATGAATTGAAGGTTATCGAAGTTTCTGTAAGTTTACTTGATAAGCAATGTAGTGGAATTGTAGATGTAATGGTGAGTAATGTAAACATGTCAGCTTCAGTATCATGTAAAATGCAGAGTCTGAACTATCTGAAATCCCAAATGAAGTAAAAGTGTGCTGTACAGATGTAAATGGGTGTTTCAGTAACAACGTGGATAATACTGAATTGGGTGCATTAGTACGTATGCCATTGGGTGATAAAGGTTATTGTTTTGAGGCTGTGGAGCCTGGGCCATATGTTCAGAGAAGTACATGTGCCTCGGATTTTTGCATCATGCAGAGATGGTGATTTTGAAGTAGATACTGTGGGGGAATACACAGGAAGCTATTAGATGTACCACTTGTGCTGCAAATGTGGTGAGTAATGAAGAAATACAGACCCATTTATTTCTGAAAGACACAGATGTATCAACACTTGGGATGGCAACACATCAAATTTGAAGTTAAACTTCTGAGGTCATGGCTCATGACATCAGGCCACCAAGTACTGGGCGCTACTGGTACAGTCTGCAGCTCATGGTCTAGCAGCTAGCATTGCTCCCTTTGGATCACAGGCTCCTGTGTTCGATTCCCAGCCAGGTCGGGAATTTTATCCACCCATGGAGTGGGAGTTTGTATTGTCCTGATCATCTCATCATCATTTGGAAAGTGCCGAAACTGGAAATGGAAAGATTTGGAACTTGTACGTGTGCTGATGACCACGATGTTGAGGCCCCACAAACCAACATCATCAACATCAACACAACCACCACCACCAGTAGATTTCACTCATCATCAAATCATTCTTAAAGCTCTGATCATTCTTTTCCAGACTTGTGAAAATGACTGCAATGTAACTGAACTCTTGGCGGATTTGTTATTCTCTCTGTATGTGTTTTCACTCTGGTCATACAGATGGTTGTACAGATTTCACATCTGAACTTTCATCTGACAAGGGGAGTGTATGAACTGGCCCTTTTCAATTTTCATTATTTACATTTACAGGATCTGAAAGTCTGTGTACATCAGAAGACCTTCCTAAAACAGTGCACCGCAACCTTAAAAAAGAAAAACTCAAAACAATTACCCTAAAAATAATATGATTTCTGGCTGTTAACTGCAAAACATTTGGCTGGTGACTAGCAGGTGACAGTAGCTGAATGAGTAGCCACAATGACTGGTGACAGGAGGTTCTCCTTTACAACAGTTTATTTTTTTACTTTTATTTAAATCTTTGTTTTTGACAAGTGGAAATTACAATAGAGGAATACTGAATCATAATTTTCTAATGAAAATAAAATTTTATTTGCAATTGTGGGTCATACAAAATAAATTTCGATTTGATACAGACATGTGAAATGGCTTATATACACCAATAATACTTCAGAATTAACTGTACCTCCTCTGTATATTGCTAATGCATACAAACTTCTTCTGTCTTCATTCTGTGGAGAAACAAGCATATGAAATGCACTGTTATTAATGAGGAAACTTCCTGGCAGATTAATCTGGTTTTAATCTGTGAGGAAGTTTCATTTCAGCACAACCCTCAACTGCAGAGAAAAAATTCATTCTAGAGTATTATTGATGTATATACGTTATTTCACATGTGTGTATCAAATTTTAATTTGTTTCATATGACCCACAATTGAAAATAAAATGTTAAATTTATTTGAAAATTATGATTCAGCATTTCTTTATTATAATTTACACTTCACAAAAAATTTTGCTGTAAAGGAGATTTGAACCACAGACTCTTCCATTGCCAGACATCGACACTACACACACAGCTACTGGCATCAGCTCAACGTGTGTGAATTGTTTTGCAGTTAACAATGGTCAGAAATCATCTAATTTTTAGAGGCCAGTTTTTTGAGGTTTTTTTTTCTTAATTGCATCTTTCTGGTTTATAAAACTTATGTGTGGGCACAGACTTACAAATACTATAAATATACATAAAGCAAATCGAACAGAGCCAGTCCATAGGATCCACTTCTCAGATGAAAGCTCACTCATATGCTCACAGGTGTAAAATCTATAAAACCTGCTGTATGACCAGCTGGATTTTTTGCCCCCCTTTCCAGAAGACATATTGTAAAAACTTTTACATAAGTAAATACTGTTGTCTGACACACAGTCCTTGCAGAATCAGGGATGGGAAGAAACAGACAGTTGAGTGAAAAATTTGGTGTCTGCTTGAGGAAACATTAGAATACAGATATATGGTCATCTTTCTTTTCGTACTTATCTCTTTTATGGCACGGGCATGTTTGTATTGCATCTTTTCCCTGCACAGTGTTCTGATACTGCTTAAATGACATATACTTTATGGCTAAACTGCCCAAGTGGCAACATGAATGCCACCTACCAAGATCCTGCAAATTTTCTCAATGCCTGTCAGCATATTTGGGAAAAGGTGCTCCCCAAAATTATCAGTGACCCATAGTGTCCTTCCATTAAGTGTAACACAGCTTTATACAGTGAACTCATGCACCCCTGGAAAGAAGACAGAGGGGCTGGGGAGCAGAAGAGCACTGCCTAAATTTATGGAAATACAGGCCTGATATCATGGGACAATTAATCACAGTGTGGTTCCAAACCTTTTTTCAAGTGTATGTTACGCGACTGGTTTTTCCAAAACTTTCAAGTATAAAGATCCGTTTAACTGGAACAGTTAATCGATATTGATAAATATATTGCATAACAGTACAAGTGACTGTCAGTAGTCAATTATTGTAACTTACATTTTTATTCCAATTGACATGCTCTATGTAAGTAAGAAAGACATTGAGCAGACTGGGATGAGACGACGATGCTCAGGCGAGCAGTGGAATTACATAGGCAAATCGAGGAACCACCCCCCGGAGCAGTTCTCAGGAGGACACGCTGGTTAATGCCAGCCAGTCCGCTAGACCCTTCTTTTTTTTTTCTTGTGCCATGCTTGGGGGGGGGGGGGGGGGTGAGACACATAGCAGGCAACACAGCTATAGTCTGCTGTGACATATGGGCCCCAGCAGCAACCATTTTACAACCCAGAAGTGGAAAGAGAGGGAACACTGTTTTAGCACAGTCCAGGAGGGTGCTATTATACTCAAAATGTAAAAATCTATATTTCTTTGGAATGCACTGGGCACTGCAATAACATTTAGGAAGCAGAGTGAAAAACTATAGTTTTTGGTGCCTTTGAAAGTTTGAGATGCTGCCAAAACTGATTTCAGAAAAACTAAATGTTTACATGACATAAGAATTGCCAGGACTGACTAATGTAAATAAACCAGAGGTTAAAGAGAGATAAATGTGACTGTTGATAAGGACCCATCTCATTGGCCACAGAGAGAGGTAGAAATAGAGAGAAATGCCTTTTTTCAGTATTAAATGGTTGGACGCATGTTAGTGGTTAACCACTTGAAGAATAGCTCAGGGAACAGGACCAAGATTTCTAAGGAATATTTTTACCGGTAGGCACTCAGAAGATCTGTAGCCTACGTAATCTGATCATGGTAAAAAATTCAAAATGCAGAAATATGCATTTTACTTTTAGTAAGCACCTGGTACAAAATTACTTAATTTTCTAGGTTTCTTCATTGATAACCTTCATTGTCTCCTGGAGCCTCCATTGCCACTGGACAGTGATGTCAGAGCTGATGAGCTGAGGGACTTAGAAAGATTTTGGGCTCATTTGAAATGAGTCTCTGGTGAAGGTCATTTGTGTGCCACCAATGACTGTTGCTGCAGCCATTTCAGCCTTCACCTACAGTTTGATATGGCGAGATCAAGAAGCAACTGAGAGATCACACGTAGTGACAGTAAAATCATTTTTACAGAATTACAATAACTTCAAGCTTCACTTTGAAGACTTCTGATCAGATTCAAATGACCAGTTTAGTTTCAACTCTGACCATAGATGCAACACATTCCATTCTCTAGTAGTATTTGTCCTTTATACTAATGTGATGACAGTCATGGTACAACTTTGTGGCTGCAGTTGTTTCATTTATTGTATTATCAGAAATGTACTTCAGACCCTTTTACCAAATGTGCCAATGTTTTATTTTAATATTATTATTGCTTGTCAGATGTTTTACAAGTCACTCAGATGGAAAGAATTGAATTAAATGTGACTCTTGTTACATTTAGTAGCCATTGAATTCCTAATTTATTATTTTGGAGGGTGTCTAAATAATTTAGGTCAGATCACAGAGCCAATTTATATACTTTCACTCTAGAAAGTGGCAACTTCTGCACGGGATTTGTTGACTACGATCCCCAAATACCACAGTTAGATCTGCAAAACTTAAAATTGACCAGAAGCCTTGCATTGCTGCCTGAAAAATAATTAAATTCACTAAACCTAAACATAGTTCTAAGCTGCTGACTTATAAGCATTTGTGTATTCTTTTTGGTGAAGTGAGGCTAGAAGTGCATGCAGATGGACTGAGAAATTTTATGATATGTTGCTTAGTTTTTTCTTCAACATAGGTGTGTTAAAAGTTTAGCATTTGTGTATGGGAATGCCAAGGTTTATCAGAGTGAGGGAAGGAAGTTCAGCATGGTTGAGTGAGGTGGAGAGGTAAGTTCAGAAAACATAGGAGCAGTCAGCAGTGATTCAGATATGGAGGCCCCACAAGAAAATATTCAAGGTGTAAATATTAGCAAGCAGTGTGAAGTAGCATCTCAGGATGAAACTGTAAGGAATAATGGCCAAGGTCAGGAGCAAATTAATAATGAAGTATCTGAAATGGAGCTTAGGAGAGCAGAGGACAGTGAAATATTATATGCACTGGAAAATTAAGAAACTACAGTCCACAATAATTCTGCACAACATGGTGCCTCTCATAAGCCCATAGCTCAGTCAAATGGTTCTGAGCACTATGGGACTTAACTGCTGCGGTCATCAGTCCCCTAGAACTTAGAACTACTTAAATCTAACTAATCTAAGGACATGACACACATCCATGCCCGAGGCAGGATTCGAACCTGTGACTGTAGTGCTCGCGTGGTTCCAGACAGGAGCCTACAGAGTTTTCTAGTGGAGCAGCTTATAAAGAAATGGAGAAAGTAGAGCAAGCCCAGGTGCTAACCACCGCCATGGAGCAGCTATCAAATCATAATGAAGCAGCATCTGACAGAATGGCACCAGTAAACATAAATGAACATGCTGAGGTAAGAGATTTAGTGCAGTTTAAGGATGCTTGGGTAGCCATTAATTATAAGGACAGAGAAAATTAGATGTCCTGATAAAAGCAAAGGAGAGTAGTAGATTTTCGATGAGTAATAACGGAAGAGAGACCATAAAGATTCAAAGTGAGGAAGAATGCAACAGGGAAGAACAAAAGATCTGAGATCAGACCAAAAGATTATGCCACATCAGGGCTGTGCAGTCACATTCTGATCCACCAGTAATTATTATTGTGACTGCTGAAACTGTAGCATCTTCGATAGATGAGGAGGAAATTAGGAAGCAGTATGTGTCAGAACAAAAGTTTTTATTATTTCTGGATGCTGCAAACAACCTAAACCTGAAGCTATGGATTGAAAAATTCCATGAAACGTTATCGAAATCTCGACCACACATTATAAAAATTAGGTTCGTTTGTGCTCTCTTCAGAGAGGAGATGACGACGAAAATGCAGTTAATTGCGGGATAGTGCAAGATATTCGATGAACTTACACATGGTTTCTCAAAGAATATTGGTCAAAAGGAATGCAAAAATAGATAAAGATGTGGAGACTGATGACAGAAACTTGTGTAGAGTCGAGGTGGCCAGATCCCGAGCAGTTTTTCAAAGATATGGTAGGGAGGAACAAATTTTTAGAGGAGCCATATGGGCTATTGGAACTCATACACGTCTGCTTGATGAAGCTCCCACATCAAATTCAAAAAGAGATATAAATTGCTGGCAGAAACATGCACAGGATTTTAATGGTAGATTAGTGCAGTGTGTATTAGGTTCAGCTGCCCCGTGCGGCAGAATTTGGGGGGTGGCAAATTTTGGGAGGTTTTTTATTATTTTTTTAGGAATAAATTCTTAGGAAGCTCCTTAATTTTCTGGCTTCATATTCCTTAAATCGGCAAGCATCAGCCAAAAATCGGCTTTTTATAGTTACAGACAAAACAGGAGAAGGTCTTAGTCAAGAAATACTGAAAAAATAGAACAAGATGGGTTGAACATTAAATACTGCAGAGGTCAGTCTTACGACCATGTGCTGCTCGCTCTTTAAATTTAATAGGAGCACATGCAGCCAACACATCTGCTGAAGCCCAAACATTTTTGGAACTGTCCACCCATTGTATCTATTCTTTGTGGATTCCACATCAAGACTGGAAATCTTAAAAAAAACATTTACACACAACATTAAAACCCCAGAGCAAGACTGGGTGGCCTGCAAGAGTAGAGGCAGTTTATAAACATTTTCATAAAGTTGTAAAGGCTCTGGAAGTAAATGAAACTTATAAATTCTCAACACCAGAAACAAAACAGAGGCAAGGTCTATTTTAAAAAATGTGAGAAAACTCAAATTTATTGCCTTAACTCGTTTCTGGTATGCAATATTGAAAAAAAAAAATAGATCATGTTAATCAGTTTCTGCAAAGAGAAGACCTTACAATTGATAGAGCTGTTTGAAACATTCAAGGCCTTTTGAACTTTCTGAAAGCTTCCAGAGACCCTTGTACCTCTGAAGCTATTTCTGAGGCCGAAGTGCTAGCAGAAGATAATGAGGTATCAATGGTATTCTCATAAAAAAGTATCAAAAGGAAGAAAAAAATGATCGATGAGCTTTGTGAGGATGAAGTATCCAAACATTCACAGGAAGATTTGTTCAGGATGTCCCTGTTAGAAATAATTGACAGAGTGATAGTGGAGCTGAGTACCCGGTTTTTCTTACTGCACTGGAGAACATTAGTACAGAATTTAGTTTTCTGTGTGGTGACCAAATTCAAGAAATGCAAGGGGAGCACTTAAAGGCCAAAGCAGCAGAACTGTCTGATACCTACAAAGAAGATCTAAACAAGGAAGAATTTATTTTGAAACTGAAAGTTTCAAACATCATGCCCTGGTGATAGAGAGAGACTTGCAAAATCCCACTGCATCATCCACAGTAAGTTTGATTTATAAAAATAAATTCGTAGAGAGGTATCCTTAAGAATATTCCTTACCATACCAGTTTCTGTTTCCTCTGGAGAAAGAAGTTTCAGCAAGCTGAAACTAATTAAAAATCATTTGTGGAGCATGACTGCTCAACAAAGATTAGCAAATCTCAGTATGGTCTCCATAGAGCACAAACGAGCTGCTTCCATAAACTATGATGATATTATAAACGTTTTTGCAGCCAAAAAACCTCAGAAAGTGAAGTTTTAAATTGATTATTGTATGAGATTTGTGGTATATTCTTGTATATTTTAAAATTGATTATGTTTGTTTTCTTTGACCTTAATTCAGTTAATAAAATACGTTAATGTTGTCAGATACTAACATTTATTTCGAAATATATTACCCAAATTATTCTCAAATATTTTGATTTTTATGAGTGGGGGTGAAAAAAAGGGCGGCAAATTTAAGCTTGTCCCCCTTTGTAAAACTTCTAGATCCAGTCCTGCATAAAGCTTTAGAATTTTTAATAAGAGTCACACAGATGGATTAACAACTCTTGCAATGGGCAACTTATCAGCAAGAGTTTACACTGAGATGATAAATGTCATGGGATACGTCCAAACATTGTGCCGGGCCTCCATTTGCCCAGTGTAGTGCAGCAACTTGATGTGGCACGGGTTCAACAAGTCATTGGGAGCCCCTGCAGAAATATTCAGGCATGTTGCCTCTATAGCCATCCGTAATTGTCGAATTGTTGCCAGTTCAGGATTTTACACACAAACTGACTGCTTGATTACGTCCCATAAATGTTCAAAGGTATTCATGTCAGGCAATTTTGGTGGCCAAATCATCTGCTCGAAATGTTCAGAATGTAATTCAAACCAATCACAAACAATTGTTACCAGAGACACGGTGCACTGTCGTCCATAAAAATACCATCATTGTTTGGGAACATGAAGTCCTTATAATGGTTGCAATTGTATCCAAGTAGTTGAAAGTAACGATTTCCAGTCATTGATAGTTTCAGTTGGAACAGAGCACCCAGTCCATTCCATGTAAACACAGTCCACACTGTCATGGAGCTACCACCAGCTTGCACAGTGCCTTGTTGACTTCCTGGGTCCATGGCTTCTTGCGATATGCGCCTCACTTGAACCCTATTGTCAGCTCCCTCCAACTGAAATTGGGACTCATCTGACCAGATCACAGTATGCCAGTCATATGACATCCAGTCGATATGGTTGTGAGCCCAGGAGAGGGTGCTGCAGGTGACGTCCTGCTATTAGGAAAGGCACTCCTGTCGATCGTCTGCTGCCATGGCTTATTAATACCCAATTTGGCCACACTATCCTACTGGATACATTCATCGTACATCCCACATTGATTTCTGCAGTTATTTCAATCAGCACTACTTGTCTCTTACCAGTGACAACTCTACACAAGTGCTGCTGCTCTTGATCGATAGGTGAAGGCCATTGCCCACTGCATTGTATATGGTGAGAGCTAATGCCTGAAATCTGGTATTCTCAACATGATCTTTATATTGCATCTCAGAATATTGAATTCCCTAATGATTTCCAAAATGGAATCTCCTATGTGTCTAGTTCAAACTACAATCCCACGTTCATCGTATGTCAGTTCCTATCATACAGCCATAATCAGTTGAACACCATTTCACATGAATCACTTGGAGTACAAATGATGGCTCTCCCAATGTATTGCCCTCTGATAGTGTCTGCACAGAATACAATGGCCGGTACGTGCGTAGACGGCAGGGCATGCATGGGGAGAGCGGTAGTGGTGGGGGTTACAGGGAGACAGTGGAGGGGAAGTTCCATTCCAAACCGAAGCCTACGCTCACATTTTTCGTAAATATTAAATGGATGTGCTCCACGCCCACATGACAACCACTCGGAAAGATCTATTGTCACCTCTGCAGTATCTAAAAAAATGCCGCTGAAAATGCAGCCATTTATTTTCGCTTGGCTTGTTAACCATTTGTAAGTTTGAGAAGCGTCATGAGTGGCGAATTTTCAGAAACCTACACATTTCTAATGTTGCCATGTTAAAATTTGTTTCTTTTTCCACAACACAGCGGAGTTTAGACAACATGACCTTAAAACATGTTGCGCAGATGCAACTGCGAGAGACAGTGGTTTATTAAGTTCTTTAAGTAAGGAATTGAGGAACAGTAACGTCAGTAGTTTATGAAGAAGCACATCCCCCATACAAAATAAACGTGTAATGTCGTCACTCTCGTTGTTCTTGGATATTTCACTCTGACTTTATCGCTGGCGCGGCGCGATCGCAAATGAGTGTGATACATCAGATCAGTTTTCTCGAGATAGGTGACAGATAGTCTAATGAAAAATTCAGTATCTTAGCTGTCTTTCATACACAGCAACATATTATGCAAAAATGCACCAAACGCAGAATCATAGAAACTTTTTTTTTTTTTTTTTTTTTTTTTTTTCGCTCAATGTACGATATCTGTTCAAAAAATTCCGGCACATTGTTCACAAAATTTTTCTGTGCTTACCTTTCACTTACAGTGCATGGTCTTCTTCGGAATACTGTCCTTCACAATTGGTACACCACTCCCAACACCATTTCCACTTCGGAAGCAGTCTTGGTACGCATCTTACTGGATCGCGCGAAGCGCCGTCTGCGAATTTTCTTTTATCTCGTCTGTCGTTGCAAATCTTCGTCCTTCCAACGGGGCTTTCAACTTTGGAGATAAAGACAAGTCCGCAGGCGCGGGGTATGGAGAGTACAGGGGATGAGACAGCACAATTATTTAGTTTTTTGTGCGATAGTCACACACCAACAGGGATGAATGTGCGCGAGCGTTATCATGATGTGAGAACCATAAATTGTCTCGCCACATTTCAGGCCGTTTCCTTCTCACATTTTCTCGGAGTTGTCGCAACACGTCTACAGGCCCGGATCTAGGGAAAGAGGGGGGCGGGGAGGGGGGGATGGGGGGGGGGGGAACAAACCGGAGTATCAGCCCCGGGTGGCAATTCCAGGGGGCACCAAATCCGTATCCTTGAAGGGGAAAAAAAAAACCGTTGATTCACAAAGCGCCTAGCATCCAGCGCACTTTGCTCTATCGAGTATTCATATGATTTTGAAATGCATCCCTTTTGGTTTTTGAATATTTTTGAACACATTCTATTTTGAATTATTCTGAACGAATCATAAGTCGATTTTTGACTGCGCGCATAGTGTTCGTGATGTCTCTGTCAGGGAAATCCCCGTCGCTTCAAGAAATAAAAGGCTTTCCCGCAGACAAAAGGGGACGGGGCTTTACGAGCTGAGGTGAGGTGAATATCAATCGCTGTTTTTTTACGTGGTTGATTGGGTGTGCGAATGACAAACGTTGTTATAATTATTACCGAAATCCATACATTCAGACTGCCAGAGTGGAAATAAACGACTAACAGGAATAACAGGTAAGAAAGATTACGTATTATCTTTTAGGTGTATCCAAGAAAATGAAATTTTGGCAGAAAATTTTTGCCAGATCATTACACAGCTTCTCGGAACAGCGCGGAAAACACCTTGTACGAACACGTAATAACGCCTAACCAGGGAATAAACACGGGATAACTGAACCTGCGATTCCGTCACACTTTGTGAAGTTAACCGGAGAGTGAGTGTTGACAATGGCAGGAACAGTGACACAATTAGTGGTGACAAAATTGTATGTTTAGAACGAGGAAGGAGAAGAAACAGGGAAATCACACAAATCATATGGATGTTTCCAAATTTATATAAAAATTTCGTACTACTACTACTACTACTACTACTACACTACTACACTACTTTTCGATCTCATGTTTGAGGAACTGGAGTATATGAATGAAATGTGAAACTACTACCCAGTATAAAGCTTTTTGATTGTAATAGGCCTAATAGGCATTTGATATTGGTACTTAGTGAATTATATTCTGTCGTGTTGTTTATGTAAAAGAGGTAAATAAAAAGACCATTTGTGCCATAACAGTCTCGCTTATTTTACGTGTGTTACAATTGCCGTATTAGAAAGGCCTATTTCCTTTTATATAGCAGACTGTAACAAAATAGACATAATCAAATCGAGAAATAGTATTAACAGCTTTTTCAGTAACCAATTAGACAACGACACTTTGTTTTTCATGTAGCAAAAAGTTTGGCGCACTTTGATGAGGTAACAAATTCTTTTGCAGAAAGGAAATCACTCCTTGTAAAACTGTAGCAAGTTTAGAGAGAAAAAAAAATGCTGGGATCTAAGAATTGAAGAAATGTGTACTGTCTTGCTTGTCTATACTGGTTTTATGTTTCCTATATTTAATTTTATGTCGCACAAAAGAGAAAGTTATTAGCTAGTATCCAATAACGAGAGCATACTTTCTGAAGAATTCTTACTCTCCGCCGGCCGATGTGGCCGAGCGGTTCTAGGCGCTTCAGTCTGGAACCGCGCGACCGCTACGGTCGTAGGCTCGAATCCTGCCTGGGGCATGGATGTTCTTAGGTTAGTTAGGTTTAAGTAGTTCTAAGTTCTAGGGGACTGATGACCTCAGATGTCAAGTCCCATAGTGCTCAGAGCCATTTGAACCAATTTCTTATTCTCCCAATCACAAATAATCCCATCCAGTATTAATTGCGAGCTTTTTTTTCTTTTTCTTTTTTTTTTTTTTTTTAAAAAAGAGAAGGGGTGATAGATGTCAAACCGGCCGACTGGGATCAGGAGAGGCGCCTCAGAACATTTTAATTTCCACTGTCCTGAATATAGGTTTGATGGCTTCCATTGCAAAATATACATGTTTGAATGAATGCCACAGAGCGAAATACAATGACATGTGATAGATAGAAGAATTCTGTTTGAGACATGAACTGCAACTTGAGAGACTTAAGACCAAACAAATGTCTTATATTTCCTCGAACATATATATTTACTACAAAAAGAACATATTTTTGAATAATCGATTTTTTTTTTTTTTTTTTTTTTTTTTTTTTTTTACGTCCTATCTCAATCGCTCAAGTGGGAGAGTTTTTGCCCCGGTTCGGAATGTATTAGATTCGGAGCTGCGCGTCCCGATAGTACCATCGACTAAAAGTTTGTCCCTGTGGCACTAATTCATGATGAATTAATCGTTCAAAGTCAAAGAAAACTATCAGCGTGGCTTTGACATTTGACCTGACCTGCTTTTTTGCTCTTGGAGAATCTTCCCGACCCATTGTGATAACTGAACCTTAGTCTTAACATAATAACTGTAGACCTACGTCTCATCACCATTTATGATTCTGTTAAGGTACATCTGTTTCTAATTTGCGTGATCCAAAAGCTCGTCACAGATTGCGAGGCGAATGTCTTTCTGGTGTTGACTCATGAGCCGAGAGACGAACTTGGCGGCAACACGATGTCTTCCAATATTCTGTGTCAGGATTTCATGACATGATCCAACTGAAATGTTACATTCTTCTGCAATCCCTATCTCTCAGACGATCAGTCTTCGATTGGCGCACACAGTTTCGTTGACGTTCTTCACATCAGCGTCGCCGGTAAACGGCGAAGGGCTTTACGAACGAGGGTCATCTTTAACTTCCGTCCAGCCATTTTTAAACGGTGTGAACCATTCCTAACACCGAGAACGGCTTAAGCACTCATCACCGTAGGCTCCCTGCATCATTTGGTGTGTCTCTGTAAAGGTTTTGCGCCAGTTACACATTAAACACAGGCGTGTGCAGGGATGCGAACCACATTGCGATCCTACACACCATTGGCACGAAATTAGAAATATTCCGGAATTTTTTGAACAGACATCACAATAATTGTGAGCATTAACGAAATTATGGGCGCATCATCATGGGCCTGACATACAAGGCTGTAAACAACGCATAAATGAATTTTTGTTACCGAATAGTTCCTGCAAAGTCGTCTGAGAAAGATTGCAGGTCGTGCCGACCGGCCGAAAGATGGCGAACACTTCTCAGCCTACCCTTCCGAACAACGAATGAACTCGCTCAGCGCTTTGGACAAAAATTGGTCACTGCGTATCGGTCATCTTATCCTGGACCCTACCTTGTGCATATTACTATGCCGTGACTTTTGTCACCTCAGCGTAGATTTTATATGGTGCACATTAAAAAAAATAATAATAAAATCTTAGCGCCCGTACTGTCACGATCACCCATGGGACTGACAGGAGATGTTGATAATCATGTTCATGAAGCAAATTTACGTGTGTGGACACTGCTTACCAACATAAGAAAGGGACAAGATACAGACCTAGTCTTATAGGTAGTAAAAGAGAAACGGCAAGGTACATCTTCCGCCAGTATTAGACAGTTTTACTTAATCAGGAATGGTGTTTTGTTCAGCAGTAATCCAGCGGAAAGTAACTGGCTGGTGTGTATCCCGGAGGAGTCCATAAAAAAGCTGATTTGGTATGCACACCTTAGTCACGCTCACTTTGGACGCTGCAAATGTTGCACTAAACTGAGAGAGTTAGTACATTTCAATGACATGGACAGACGAATAAGGAAGGTACTGAGCAAATGTGCACCTAGTCAGAAAGCGACGCTAACCGCTGTTACGTATCAGGCCCTATGTTTTCAATAGTGCCTAAGGCTTGAGAGACATCGCGGCCCCAGTTCGCTGAGGATCTTATTCCAGTCTCATGCAGGGGATATCAATAAGTATTAGTAACTGTCGAGCTGACTTCTAAATTCATGACATTTCATTTACTCCATTAAAGAACGCCACAGTCAGGTAACTGATGAGAGCGTTTGATAACCATTTTCTTCGCACAATCGGAAAGGTGAAAAGGATTTTATCAGGCAAGGGGTCGCAGTTCAGCTCTAAGTTTTGGAAAAATTTCATGACACAAAAGAAGATTAAAGACATATATAATGATACGGCTTTGCCGGCCGAAGTGGCCGTGCGGTTAAAGGCGCTGCAGTCTGGAACCGCAAGACCGCTACGGTCGCAGGTTCGAATCCTGCCTCGGGCATGGATGTTTGTGATGTCCTTAGGTTAGTTAGGTTTAACTAGTTCTAAGTTCTAGGGGACTAATGACCTCAGCAGTTGAGTCCCATAGTGCTCAGAGCCAATGATACGGCTTATTCTTGAACCTATTGGAGAGGATAATGCAAGACATTTACAAAATGTGTAGGTTATAATATCATAAGCAACACTGGAAGACTTCCAGAATGTGCTGAACAATTTACCGCGTGAAGCTAAGGGAATGGCACTCAGATTAGTTCTAATGAGTCAAGATCCTCCAGGACCGGATAAGACAGATTCTAAATTTCCCATCATCTCGGTGAAAATTCCACCAGGAGATCATACCAGAGAAGAGGAAGGAAAACCAAAAAGGACCAATTAGGTAGGTGACAATCACTGTGGAATATAAAGTTTCACTAATGTCAATATAAAGTTTCACTAATGTCGAAGAGGAGACAGTATTTAAACAGTAAATATTTTCATATATTCTGTGGTCCTTACCGAGTAAGAATAATGTCGTGGAACTGGTCATAAGTCGACCGAAAACGACGGTATTTAGTACATCAAAGCATTTAAGGAAAGAGAAGTATTGAAAAAATGAAGAGGAATACGATATCTAGTCTCCAGTCTGTCGTAAAAAGAGCCATCGGCATTATCATGAAGTGACCCTAGGGAACAGAAGAGATATATTTGAAGAGAAAGTTTTCACATGAAACAAACGCAATTTTTGGCAGAAGGTGTCAGGAAGATGATGCAGGACATACTGAGAAGCATTGGTTGTAGTTGTCCTGATAAAGAGATGCGTGTTAATTGAAGTTTAGATTTTGGAAGTAAGCCACATGCGATGTTGCACTGAGCAAGAAGCCATGATTTACTAGCAGACGAAGGAACACTGCAGTTAGGGTTTAGGGGACGTGATAGTGGAGAGGATAAAGGGTTTACGATCTATGCTGAAGGGAGGAACATAAAAAATTTTGTGGATCTACTGTCAAATAGAGAGACGGACTACGAATCATGGTAAAATATGGATTCAGGTAACATTTAAGAGTGACAAAAGATAAGGTAAACAACCACTATTTAAGGACGTAGAAAATAAAGTGAACCGATGTAGAATATATTTCGTATGTGTCGAGAGCCGAATTATTCTTGCGATCTTTTTGTTGCAGATTTGCAAACTCCAATTTTAAGAGAACCCACAACGTGAGTAGCAAGTGAGTTGAGATGATGGATAGAGGGAAGCCGTATTTTTAGAGAAAAAATACACTGACGGAAAAAATCGCAGTATTAAAATATAATTAATGTAATGAAATTTCAGGAATACATTTGTCTAGGTAACATATATAAATGCTTATATCACAGGTTAATGTAAGAGCGAGATACCCCATAGCAAATGTAAAATTTTGGTACATGAACAACCGGCATAGCTGCCATAATGTTGACTGCAAGAATCCAAACGTGCAGGCGTTCATATGAAATGGCACCCCACACTGTAACTCTAGGTGTAGGTGCAGTGTGTCTAGTGCGGCGACAGGTTGGTTGCAGGCTCAACTGGCCTTCTTCTAACCAACATACGGTCATCATGGGCACTGAGGTAGAACCAGTTTTCACCAGAAAAAACAACTGACCTCCACCCTATCCTCCAATGAGCTCTCGCTTGACACCACTCAAGTCACAAATGGCGGTGGTTTCGGGTCAGTGGAATGCAAGCTACAGGGCGTCTGGCTCAGAACTGTCCTCGAAGCAAACTGTTTGAAACAGTTCGTTGTGTTACTGTGGTTCCAACAGGTGTTAAAATTGCTGCTGCAGATGCAGCACAATGCGCCAGAGCCATACATCGATCATGATGGTCTTCACTCTTTGTAGTGCCACATGGCTGTCCAAAGTCCGGTCTTCTTACAACCGTACATTCTCGTGACCACTGCAGATCATCTTTCAGAAGCAGAAACACTCCTGCCATTTTACATTTATGTCGAGCCACTCCTTACTTGTGCTGCGATTTTTTTTCCATCATTGTAATACATAGAAGGACTGAAATAACAGAACTAGTAAGAAAACAGGTAAACGTAGTTTAGCAAGAGTAGCCCTGGAGTAAAGGATATTATACGGCAATACACGGGTAATTGAGGGAGAAATCCTGACTATCAGGATGGATCCATCCTCATCCACGTGAGGAATAGGAAGAAATTCAAGTGTATATTAAGATAAATCCTACCCTCTGCCTTACACTTCATAGTATTCTGCGGTGCAATAAACGTGCTTGTTGAAAGCAGATAACCTTCATACTCTGTGTCTCAGCAGGTGCGCTGAAGAAAAACATAATAAAAAAATTCCAAACAAAACGCTTTCACTCATTGTCCTATCGACAGACAGAAATTTTAAGTGGTGACGCGAACTGTTCGGAAAACTTAGAATGCAAAGACCACTCTGTTGTGTTTTTCAGTGCGATGAAATGAAATTAGAATGCTAAAATTATCAACGGTTGGCATTTCCAGGTTTAAAGCGACAGTCTTTATGGACATCGGGAGATTATGTATTATTGACAGCTGTCTTGTGTACACAAGGTAACAGCTGCGTCACAGTAAAGCTGACAGAAACGAACAAAAGAAGAACCTTGAATCGCCATAACAAATCAGGGAAATCAGCTGTGTCACAATGCATGTTTTCCTTATTTTCTTGTCATTTTAAAATACTAAAATGTGTGCGCGAATTATGAAGTGTCTCTTAAGCCAGTGATCGGCAGACTCACTACTGCAAAGAACGAAATATCAACAGCACAACGAATGAAATTACCTTTGAGAGGTAAATTTTTAAAATTAAACCGTGTATGCAGGTACACTATTATTTACTTAATTAGTGTACTCCTTAGCAGGCCTTTGCTAAAAATGCCCTCGCTCTGTACAGGTAATCTCCAATCAACAATTGTCATATATATATATATATATATATCGTCTGTCTCCTTTCATTCATCCTGTCCGAATGTCCAAATCATCTCAAAATACCTTTCTTAATACTCGACACTACATCATCTTTCACTCCACAATACTCCCTAAAATTAACTTAATAAAGGTTATTTGATGTTTTAAGTCTTAGTTACATTTCAAGTACCTTGTATAAAACATGATGTTACACATAATAACGATATTTTTTGTAGATAAAATTAAGCTGTAAGGTGTCCATAAAACATAAAAAGTAATGTGAAGAATGGCTTTGCATCCCCTTCAAAGTTTGTGTAAATTAGGTTTGCATGCTGTTTTTAATTTTACGCGCTATGCCAGATTTTCAGCAATCAGAGGACTTCTCAATTTACTCTTGACAAGGTTCATGTTTGAAAATGATTGTCCACATGAATATGTAGCCCTAATAAGGAAACAACAGCAAACGCTATCTCAAAAGGAATAAGAAAACCAGTCACTAGACGCACGTGTATCCGTTATTCCTCACGGTTATATTTCTTTGTCATTGTCATCGTCTGTTTCACTTATTCCGAGTCATTGAATCACTTTCCAAATAATCCCTTGTTAGTTCATTAAAACATAATTATCTCCTTCTTCCGTCATATCGCACGATTTTTTCCACATTTCACGAGAAACTGTTCCACACCCTTCAACGGAATAGATATTCTTTCAACTGCTTCAACTTAAGGTTTACTATCTTTTAGTTCAAAAAATCGATGTTTTTTAAACTTCCGTTTTTGGACCCACAAAAGTGTTTAGAATCCACCCCTGAAACGGTTTTTCCACATACGGAACAGAAATGTTTGTTATTCGCGGTTGAACAAAAAATCGACGGCATTACAATTTGGTGGAACAGATGAAGAAGGCAATTTGAGAAACGTATTTCCACAAGTGTTCTACGGATGACCACCCACGACACCAAAATTGTCCGGCTGGGGAAACTAGTTGGTGCAAGTGGCGCATTGCAGAGGCTACCGGACATCTGGACGAATATCAACACGACCAGCCGCTCTCCAAAGAAGTTCAAAAAGTGATTCATCCGATCTACGATGCACTTTTGGAGGACTAGTTATTTTACCGGTGCTTGGGAGGAAACACACAAAATTCAAACGAAAGTTTGAACGCGTGTATTTGGAAGTTAGCCCCCAAGTATTTGCATTCTGGCGTGAAGACTGTGGAGATTGCGACTTTCCTGGCAGTAAGCAGCTTCAACGAAGGGTATTCAGCAATTCTGAAGACCATGACAATTATGGACGTCACCCTGGGACTCTATTCGACGCAGTTCGGCAAGCATTCGGACGACTCACCGGATTCAAGCGGCCGAAAACCGCTTGTCACCGTCCGTACGAGCGGCTCTGGAGTAGCGCAGGATGGCCCAGATCGAGCAGAACTTCCTCTATGAGGAAGAGGAAGGACTAGTTTATGGACCCTGAATAGCAGATTGAACGTAAGTTGCATAATATTGCATTTACATGTAGTCAAAATTTCAAACTCGTGTTTCTCGAAATGACTTTTTTTTTTTTTTAATCGGTCGGTATGGTAACATCAAATCTACTGAACCGATTGGCATGATTCTTTGTTTCCGACGAAGCTAACTAAATTGTCTAGGAGCTGTACCACTTTTATTCCGATCCATCAACTATAAATATTTTTACTTGTCCGATGAAGTCGAAAAATCGATGGAAAAAACATCTTTTTTTTTTAAATGGCCGCCATTTTGTTTCCTATGGTCCAAATAACTTAAGCGTTGTACAACTCCTAAAGAATCTTATATACTTCGCTAACGCCAACTCAATTTTGGTTTCAGACGAGCCGGCTGACCTGTGACATACCGCGCGTAGTGGTCTACATCGAAATTTTGTTTCGTTCCGACGGCACTTCCGGCTTTGCTGTTCGACATTTCCGGTCGAAAAAATTCCAGTTTCTAGAGGAAATATCAATAAACATTTTGACCAAATTTGACATTGATGTCTATAACGCATCCCGAGGAAAAAATTCTCAAAGAACATGTTTTTTTCGGGCCAAAGATAGAAACCTCCCCTTAAGCACGTTAAAAATTATCTCACGCACCTTACTTCGAAGTACTATCCGCCCCCTCCCACCCCCCAATTTCGAACTTATTTTAACAATAGTGAAGCACGTGCAAGCGAAAACTGACTTCTGTCTACGGGCCACAAAGCTTCGGCACTGTGCGCTGAGTGTCCGCCCTTATACACTGCTGGCCACCGTAAATGCAACACCAAGGAAGACAAGAGGTAGCACAACAAAATTTATTTTGTAGATAGCATGTTGACCAAGTATCAAATGATTACGTTTACAGACGTCTGTGACATGTGGTTCCTGCCAGAATCAGTAGCCAGAGTAGCCGCCATTGTTGGAAATCACCGCTGCCACACGTCTCGGCATTGAGTCAAAGAGACGTTGGATGTGTTCCTGGGGTAGAGCGGCCCAAGCAGCTTCCACACGTTGCCAAAGATCATCTGGTGTGGCAGCTGGGGATGTAATCTGTGTCACTCGTTGAGCAACCATGGACCACATGTTTTCTATCGGCGAAAGATCCGGAGACCGAGCCGGCCAGGGAAGCAATTCAATCTGGTTATTGACGAAGAACCTTTGGACAATGCGTGCCACGTGTGGTCGCGCATTATCCTGTTGAAATATGGCTGTGGCCGAGCCCTGAAGGTAAGGAAGGACAACTGGCTCCAGCACCTCGGATATGTAGCGCCGGCTATTTAAAGTACCGGCAATGCGTACTAGAGGCGTGCGAGAGTAATATCCAATACCGCCCCATACCATAATACCCGGTGCAAGACCAGTGTGGCGGTGCATAATGCAGCTGTCCAGCATCCTCTCTCCACGGTGTCTCCACACTCGAATCCGACCATCGTGGTGCTGCAGACAGAAGCGTGCCTCGTCAGTAAAGACAACGTCATTCCATTCTGCCGTCCACATCCGTCTGTCATCACACCATTGGCGACGGAGACGTCTGTGGTTCTGCGTCAATGGTAGACGAAGCAATGGACGTCTTGCGGACAGACCACTCTGCTGTAAACGGCGTCGAATGGTACGTGCAGACACTGGATGATGCGTTACAGACGCAATGTGCTGTGCTATGGTTCGGGATGTCACTGAGCGATCCGTCACTGCCATGGGCACAATTTGCCTATCAGCACGTGCAGTGGTGCACCGAGGTGAATGCGATCGACCACGTCGGTCCGTCGTACCCTCCTGCATCCAACAGTCACATATCCGCATTACAGTTGTTTGGTTTCGTCCAACACGACTAGCGATTTCTCTGTATGATAATCCACAATCTCGGTAAGCCACTATCCTTCCTCTGTCGAACTCGGATACTTGATCAAAAGATGTTCGCTGTTGTCTACGAGGCATAACTGATCGTCTTGTGAAACAACCACAAGGTAAACACACGTGCCGAACGTACACTCGTCGAAATCGCCAAGCCTTAAATGGCGCTATGAGGTAGCGCCACAGGCGCGCGTGATGTGCGTCTGCGCTGAAATTCTAATCAGTTGCATATCTCATCGCTGCAAACTCATGGTGTAAATTTCACCTGATTCGGATGCTTCCTTCAGGGTGTTGCATTTACGGTGGCCAGCAGTGTATTTTCTGGAAGAGCTTCACTCGTGTGGCTCGCGGGCCTCGATTTGCGGACAGATGTCTAAAGCCGACAAAATTAATTCCTTCGAGATCGATTTCAGCATTTTTCAGTTATGTTTTAGCTCCTTCTTTTCTTTGGAAGTTCCCAGTAACCGTATCGGCTTTCGAATAGCCGCCTTTCCTCTCCAATACGTGCCGCTGCTGTCGCGCAGCCGCGTGGCTCATTTGTTACCAGGGAGGCGAGTAGGGAGCAGGCAGCACGCAATGGGCCCGCCAAGGCCATTGGCCTGACAGTCGTGAAGCGGCAGGCATGGAGAACGGAAGGAGGTGGGATGAGAGCGGAGACGCTGACGCGTTCCTGGCGCGGGTTCTGCAGCTACTGCGAGAAGAGGGCGCGCTTAATCCCGGAACCGACCAGCCCGTCGTGCGCTTCAGACACCCCGCCGAGCTCCAGGTGCACACTGGCTTCTCTAACCGTCACCGGGGATTAACACCGCACGCTAAACGACGCCTTGCACTATTAACAAAAAAAGCTACAGCCTCAGACATTAAAGGCAAACTGCATGTAAAATAGATTTACCCTACCGCCTGTCAAGTCTGCTTTTAAAACTGATGTTCCCAAAATGCTAATTATGGCTTCTGCTTCTCCAGGAGCCGATACTTCAACATATATCTTTCTTGTTTTGCCTTCATCTTCCTTGCACCATCCATAATACTGCTATGCTTCAGATCAAAGGCAGGGAAATATTTACCATCCTTCCAAACTTTGATGTGTTTCAAGATCTACCAAATACAAAAAGGCAGAGTGTATTCGACAATAATCAACTTAAAGCGGAAAAAATGTAGCTGTCGCAGTGGTAAGTATCTTATCTTCCACGACGAACGTTGTAAGAGCCATTGTATAAAAAACTAGTACATAAGTAGCTCGTGCTGTTACGACTTTTATTTCTTGCAATTTTATCGTCGTTTTCGACTGAGAACAATAGATCTTCGGACTAAATACATCAACTTCAATGTTCAGATTTTGTTTTTACCGTAGGTTTTGCTGTCCATTTACACTATCGAAAAACTCATTCTCTACATTTATTTTGATGCTGCTCTAATGAAATTTAGCGCCGTTTGCTGCTGCCACCTATTGGAAAGCCGACAACAGGTAGTTTCAACAGTTGTATTTCGTTCAGGTTCGGCGGGCTGTCACAAATGACAAGCTCAACTCGGCGTCAGTACGCAGTATTAGAAATAAATACGACTACTGCGATGGGTATACGTCATGATAATGTGTTATTTTCTTTAACATACGTACTTAAACATGAACAGCTGCAACCTGCGTTTTCACCCGCTCGGTTTTTACCTAAAACCTAATGTCCAACGCTGTTCTCGTTTTCACGACGAAGAATTTCATTTCGCGTTGATTTTTTTGACACTTACGCTACCAGTATGCGTGGGCTTAGAAGAAACGTAAGCGGTATCTAGACCTTTCGTTTAGAGTGTTCTGACTTCCAGATGAAATTTCCTTGTCCTGAAAGACGATTACAGTTCGCAATTCTGAAAGACTGATTAGTCATTTGCATCGCAGAATTATTCTTCCAGTCCTACTATCGAAATATTTTGTTGTGTTATTGGAGTTACTAGGATGGTTAACGAACTTTGCTCGAGCGTTTTCACTTCAGTTTTACAGTGTACAGTCTGAAAAAAGACCCCCGAAGAGAGTAACGCGTTTCGTATCAGTGACTTGCAGTTTTACGATAAGTTTAAGCACTTGGTTATCGTTTGTTGTAATACATCCAGCACACTGCAGCGGAAACAGTTTCACGCACTATCATTATTCGATGTCAAGCATTAGATATCATGTGGTATCACTCCATGAATGGGCATCATAGCGGATTTGAACTTGGTGTCTTTCTCCTAAGGCGGATGATAGTTTCTGGGCGTTGTTCACAAGTAGTAATAAATTACATGTATACCTACGAACAACACCCAAAATCTACCAGTTATTGTAGAAGAAAAATCGGCCTTGTGAACCTGCGATGTATTCAGTACCACGAATTTCGAGCTGATTTTTGGAATTCTAATATGTGTTTTTGTTCCGGCAACCGGGGCAGTATAGCGCAGGCTATTGATTGACGGAGCCGCTACCTTATAGCAGGCTGACGTGTCTCTTCTCGGGCGTATCTATTCTTTCCTCCTTGTCACAGGGAGGAGTCAAAATGTTCTTCATGTCAACCCAGAGACTCTACTCTGGCCCCTTGCATTACGTGCTAATTTTGCATAATACAGAGAAACATAAAGGCTTAAGCATTCTCATTTATGGCAATGTCATTCTCTTACTCAGTGACATAACAACTCAACAAATTGTAAGCATTAAAATCAATCGCAGCAATAAGTCTGCAAAGCGTGATCCGCCGCTTGATTTTCGCGCTTACATATTCGATAATTGCTAGAGGGAGATCAGCACTTTGCTTCCCGTAGGTTGACTTTGAACTGCCCAGGATGTGACTGAAGTACTTTACTATACCGATTTATTCATACGTGTCTGCACTATGCATCCTGTTTAAGATTTATGTTTTGACTGAGTAACTTTAACTCTTACTGAATTAGAACACCTCTCATTGTTCTCTTGGTGGAATTCTTAGATAATGAGACAGAAGTGTAACTAGCTTTTGGATGACTCAGATGAATGTTCCAGTGTAGTTTGTGTTGTTATAAGTGCACACTTTGCTATTTAAAAAATACCGGTGGTTCATCATCTGTGTCACATTCACATAGTTCTTCACAGCCTGCACAGAGTTCTGCCACCAGGTTTCGAACTACGCACTTCTTTCCGGATTGAGCACCAGCTCTCCATCTTGTGTTAACGCAGTATCAGACGGAAAATCTTATCATATTACCTACTCATACATCAGTCTTTCTCTGAGACTCACTTCTTCGAAATATTTCTAAGACTTCTCTGCATTTTCTACTGAATAAATGCTTGTAGAAAAGATCCAAATTTCTTTTTCTACCGGAATCTAGAATTCTGATCTTCCGGCATCCTGAGTCATAAGTGAAGGAAGTAATAAAAATCTGTTAGAAGATATACACCCAGTGTCCTCATAGGTGTTCATCTGGGTTGAAGATTCCCTTCTGTTGTGTAGTCTTGTATTTCGCCACTGTTGTAGGCGGTTACAGAGAAGTGTTTGACAAATGCAGCATGCATCTAGTATTGCAGGTATCTGGATTAATAGCAATAGACGTATGTACGTAAAGCCAACATTTATAGTTAAGATATTATATGGATAAACAATTATTGTAAGAAAAATGTGATTAATATGCGTATTGAATTTCTGAACGTAAGTTGTGATGAAGCTAATACTATTAAGTGCCATTATGAGATGTTATCGTGATAGCTTAGTGGCTATAAAAGTGAATTTTGTACTCTCTGCGTCCTGATGTCTCTCGTAATTACAATGAACAATTTTGTTACTTGGTTTTTAATTCTGATGTGTGACATTTGACACAAAGATCTGCGGTCTTCTTCACCTTCACGTTGCTGCATTTACGTAAGCCTATTCTACGTTTCGCTCATTAATATTGCGTGGTTTTACCAGTGGCAAGGCATTTTCACCGCTCTTCCGTGTCCCGTTTTGGGATAAATATATCACAGCTGATAGACATTAGGATGAACACTGAAAGCCATGACCAGACAACACTAATCTCTACATTTCTGAAAACTTCAGCTTTACATTTTCTCATACCATTTTCCTTCAGGTTGATCACACTGCTAAAGATTCCGAAATCCCATACTGGATGGCAGACCATCTTGGCCAGGTTGTCCAGAGACACTTCAGGTAGGCATAATTGCTTAGAGATGCTCAGAGCGATAACCTCATTATTATTACCAGGTAAGATTACACAATGATTAGCAGGCTGGACTCGCATTCAGGAGAAAGACGGCCTGCCATCCAAATCGCTTAAAGCAAATTCTAGGACTGTTTCTTTGAAAAGAACACTTCCTACTTCCTCCTCACATCTTTGGGAACTTGTTCCACGACGCTAACACCTCGTCGTTGACCAGGAGATTAAAATTTAATGTTACTTTTTTATATTTTTTAAGGCCTCGCAGTATAATCCGAACTTTCCACACGGTGAACAGACATGTTGTCCAGGATCTTTGTTTGATGTCTTATTCGTCGACGAATCTTTGTATCACGCACAGCATCTTTTTTATGCTTCTTCAACAACGTTGCCTTACGTATCGTGTAACTGTTCTCAATAAGAATACATTATTATATCAACTGGAAAACTTATATTAAAATTTTAACGAGTTTTCGAGTCCTTTTGATTTAATCTATGTGTTGGATTATCAAAAATAAAATTAATGGTATACTATCGTACTGTACTAAGAAGTTTAATAATGCTGTTGTCGTAAAGAAACGAAAAGTTCCATTTCATACGCCCCGTCTCCCTTGTGAGAGACAAAAAAAAGTATGTTAATCATTTTCGTCAAGAGAACTGTTTGAAATGTGCTCTATAAGGGAATTCAGAGAATTTTTCCATGTGCCATGCCAGCACACGTCGGCGCGACGTGCCTCGGTTTCTAATCTTTGTTCTCTTCGTCTTCAGCATTGAAATTATCTATAGATTCTATCACAAAACCTGCCGTTGAATGCTGCCAAGATTGCATGATTTAAACATCGATATTTGCCAACAAGGTGTATGCAAGTCGTACACTGGAATAGTTTTGCTAGGTGAAGCAGAGCTTATTCCTTATATTGCCTGATGATGTAACAGTTGAAGTCCTTTTTGCTGTGAGCATTTACTGTACACTCGCAATAACATTATAAGGCTCAAAACGGGCTCAGCTGCGCATACAGCATTCAATTACTGCTTTGCCTCGGACAGTTCCAACAGTAGATTCTGGGAATCAAAAACTGAATGTAGTTGAACCACTGAGAATCCATCATAATTTGACTGCGGTTATATATATACAGGGTGAGTCACCTAACATTACCGCTGGATATATTTCGTAAACCACATCAAATACTGACGAATCGATTCTACAGACCCAACGTGAGGAGAGGGGCTAGTGTAATTGGTTAATACAAACCATAAAAAAATGCACGAAAGTATGTTTTTTAACACAAACCTACGTTTTTAAAAATGGAACCCCGTTAGTTTTGTTAGCACATCTGAAGATATAAACAAATACGTAATCAGTGCCGTTGGTTGCATTGTAAAATGTGAATTACATCCGGAGATATTGTAACCTAAAGTTGACGCTTGAGTACCACTCCTCCGCTGTTCGATCGTGTGTATCGGAGAGCACCGAATTACGTAGGGATCCAAAGGGAACGGTGATGGACCTTAGGTACAGAAGAGACTAGAACAGCACATTACGTCCACATGCTAACACCTTTTTATTGGTCTTTTTCACTGACGCACATGTACATTACCATGATGGGTGAGATACACGTACACACGTGGTTTCCGTTTTCAATTACGGAGTGGAATAGCGTGTGTCCCGACATGTCAGGCCAATAGATGTTCAATGTGGTGGCCATCATTTGCTGCACACAATTGCAATCTCTGGCGTAATGAATGTCGTACACGCCGCAATACATCTGGTGTAATGTCGCCGCAGGCTGCCACAATACGTTGTTTCATATCCTCTGGGGTTATAGGCACATCACGGTACACATTCTCCTTTTACGTACCCCACAGAAAGAAGTCCAGAGGTGTAAGATCAGGAGAACGGGCTGGCCAATTTATGCGTCCTCCACGTCCTATGAAACGCCCGTCGAACATCCTGTCAAGAGTCAGCCTAGTGTTTCACCCCTCATGGTAATGTACATGTGCGTCAGTGAAAAAGACCAATAAAAAGGTGTTAGCATGTGGACGTAATGTGCTGTTCCAGTCTCTTCTGTACCTAAGGTCCATCACTGTTCCCTTTGGATCCCTACGTAATTCGGTGCTCTCCGATACACACGATCGAACAGCGAAGGAGTGGTACTCAAGCGCCAACTTTAGGTTACAATATCTCCGGATGTAATTAACATTTTACAATGCAACAAACGGCACTGATTACGTATTTGTTTATATGTTCAGATGTGCTAACAAAACTAACGGGGTTCCATTTAAAAAAACGTAGGTTTGTGTTAAAAAAACATACTTCCGTGCATTTTTTTATGGTTTGTATTAACCAATTACACTAGCCCCTCTCCTCACGTTGGGTCTGTGGAATCGATTCGTCAGTATTTGATGTGGTTTACGAAATATATCCAGCGGTAACGTTAGGTGACTCACCCTGTATATAATTTTCATCAAGTGATAATACAAATCTTTAAAGTATAGATTTAAGTTAAGAGATGTTAACTAGTTTTCTCAGAATGTGAACCTGAGAAATTCGATGGAATAGATTATTTAAAAGCCACTCGTATACGTGTGATTCCCGGAAACCCCTCTTGGCTGTAAAGAGCCAGTCGCATGGGCACCTCGCTCCCCAGACTTGACACCTCTGGAGTTCTTTCTCTGGAATTTCATTAAAGACCATGTGTATGTTGTTTCCCTGCCAAACAAGTTAACTGACCTGGAAAATCGAATCTACGCTGCCGTTGCACAATTTATGCCTGATTTGCTGTAACGAGTGTGGGAAGAAATTGACTACCAGTGCGATATTCAAAAAGATTTCGGGCTTGCAGCCGGTCGTCGTTAGCTTCCATCCACGATATTTCGACTGGACAACTGTCAGCCATCCTCAGGTGAGCCATCGAAGACTGACGAAGACACCCTCCGTTCCGCAATATATAGCGTGCAGCGAGTATTCCGCGAATGCGTCAAAATCATACTGACAGACGAACCACACTGCCCGCCAGCAGCGCCCTCGCTGGTGGAACTGCAGAACTCAGCTGTCTTCGGCGTCTTCGTCACACTCGTTACAGCAAATTAGGCATAAATTGTGCAACGGCAGCGTAGATTCGATTTTCCAGGTCAGTTAACTTGTTTGGCAGGGAAGCAACATACACATGGTCTTTAATGAAATTCCAGAGAAAGAACTCCAGAGGTGTCAAGTCTGGGGAGCGAGGTATCCATCCGAATGGCTCTTCACAGAAAAGAGGGGTTTCCGGGAATAACACGTATACGAGTGGCTCTTAAATAATCTATTCCATCGAATTTCTCAGGTTCACATTCTGAGAAAACTAGTTAACATCTCTTAACTTAAATATATACTTTGATGCCGCGGAACGGAGGGCGTCTTCGTCAGTCTTCGATGGCTCACCTGAGGATGATGCCGCGGCCATCGGAGTACTCTGACGTCTTTGCCTGGAGCAGATCTTAGAGATGACGGGGTTCCACGCATTATCTAGCTGGTAGCCATTCAGAAGGATGTAGGTTGCAGTAGGTACTGGGAGATGAAGAAGCTTGCACAGGATAGAGTAGCATGGAGAGCTGCATCAAACCAGTCTCAGGACTGAAGACCACAACAACAACAGCCATTGTCACGGTTCATAAGATTGTCTGTCATGCGAATTTCCACTGATTCTTTTATGACGGAGTCCCAAAAGGATGTTGCTGTGGCCAAAATTGTTGTCTTGTCATACTCCATTGAGTGTCCAGTGGAAATGCAGTGCTCAGCAATTGCAGACTTGCTAGGTCGCAAAAGGCGAGTACAGCGCTGACGTTCAGTGCAACGTTCTGCTACTGTTCGCAATGTTTGTCCTATATGTGACATGCCACACTGACAAGGTATTTTATAAATTCCCGCCTTCCGCAATACCAGATCGTCTTTCACTGATCCCAGCAGGTCGGAAATCTTCGATAGTGGACGGAAAATCACTTTCACTTCGAAACCGTGGAGGATTCTTGCAATTTTGAAGGAAATGTTTCCAACAAAGGGAAGAAAAGCCAAAGATTTAGTAGGCGTGCTCTCTTCTTTCTCCACTCCCTGTTTCTTTGGCTTAATTGCAAGTGCCTTGCTAATTTGCCGGGTAGAATACCCATTCTCTTTGAAAACCCTCTTCAGGTGGGCAAGCTCTTCAGGCAAACTATCTGCATCTGTCATTACATGAGCTCTGTGTACAAGTGTTTTAAGTACACTAATTGTTTGCGATGGGTGATGGCAGCTGGACGAATTTAAATACAAATCAGGATGTGTGGGCTTTCGATAAACTGAATGCCCCAGAGAGCCATCACTCTTCCGTCTAACTAGCACATCCAAGAAAGGGAGGCAACCATTTTTCTCTAATGCCATGGTAAACCAAATGTTCCCATGAATGGAGTTCAGGTGATCTAAAAACTCCATTAATTTATCTTCTCCATGAGTCCACACTACGAAAGTGTCATCCACGTACCTCCAAAAAACAGTTGGTTTGAGGGCTGCTGATTCAAGTGCTCTCTCTTCAGAATCCTCCATAAAAAGGTTGGCCACAAAGAGAGACAAGGGGCTACCCATGGCGACGCCGTCAATCTGTTCAAAATATCCTTTGTTGAACATAAAATATGTTGAGGAGAGAGCGTGGCGAAATAAAGCAGTGATTCCCACCTGAAACTTATTGTCAATCAATGCCAAGGAGTCTGCGAGGGGTACCTTTGTAAAAAGAGACACCACGTCAAAACTAACTAAAAGATCAGAAGTACTTAGGCGGAGAGCCCCCAGTCTGTTGATAAAATCGGCCGAGTTACGTATGTGATGTGGACATTTGCCCACAAATTGCCTCAGCAAGGATGCAAGATGTTTGGCTAAATCGTAAGTGGGGGCCCCAATATTGCTCACTATTGGCCGTAAGGGTAGTTCGTCCTATCGCCGACCCCTCTCCAGGACGACAACGCGACATCAGCGGCCCCTATGCGAAGAGGACTTAAGCGCCGCGCCCGACTGGTCGCGGCCCGGTTCTACAGAAGCTTCGAGACGTGAATAGAAGCGTCAGCTGTATTACATCACTTGTATCAGAAATGTTATACTGAAGAAGCTTGTTAATTTCGAATGTCGCCCTTTTTCTTGTGATACACGTATGTAATTCTAAAAGTTAAGTATTGTCTTTTACTTTCCGTAATAAAACTCATTAATACGATTTGTTTGAATGTTGTCTAGTGACTCGAGAAAGCAAATTTCCTACACTCCCCATTTATGACGACTAGGCAGTATTTAACAGTTAAGAGCAACAGCGTTATTTTTACTCACTTCTTTGAGTCAGTGTGGATTTTTAGCTGACGATTAATGCGAAACTTGACTTGCTCATGGTTGGTTAGCGATGCTTCTTCGTTAAACAAAATTTTGCATAGATATATACCACATAAATTTGCACTTTTCGTAAATAACATTGAGAGAACTGTAACCAATTTTGGAAATCGTTGTCATGAAGCTGTAGATGCAGTGAAATGAGATGCAATCTAGTGTTTGCAGAACACTTTTTTGGGTGATCCCTCCCGCACTTCTGAGAGCCCTCTTTGTGACATTTGCATTGTGTGTTACAAAATGGCTCTGAGCACTATGGGAGTTAACATCTGAGATCATCACTCCCCTAGAACTTAGAACTACTTAAACCTAACTAACCTAAGAACATCACACACACCCATGCCCGAGGCAGGATTCGAACCTGCGACTGTAGCGATCACTCGGTTCCAGACTGAAGCGCCAGAACCGCTCGGCCACACTGGCCGGCTGTGTGTTACTGCTACTGAAATATTAGTTTCTTTTCTTTCATAAGTTGCTCTTGACGTATTTTATTTTCCATAATTGCAGTTTCTAGAACTTTTTGTAATGTTTCTAAAGGCGTATTATGAGTGCTTGGCACGATCTGAATACTTTCCGGCATATGATGGTACAGCTGCACTAATAGTTGGGCGGCATTCGCTATAAACGATATTCACAGTATCGTATACATTGTGAACGTCTCAATAGCTTTGCGGGTAAGCTATACGATTGCTACAGCAGCTGAACATACACCGATCATCCAGAACATTATCACCATCTACATAATAACCGGTATGTCCACCTTTGGCACACGTAACAGCAGCGACGGGTCAATGGATGGAGGTAGTGAGACCTTGGTAGGTCGCTGGAGGGAGTCGGCACCACATCTGCACACACAAGCCACATAATTCTCGTAAATTCCGGGGAGAGAGGCGATGAACTCTGACGCTAAGTTCAATCACATCCCAGACTATCGGCGAGTTGGGGTGCCAGCACATCAATTGTAACACTCCACTGTTCTTCGAAGCATCCATCACACTCCTGGCCTTGAGACAGGGCGCGTTATCTTATTGAAAAATGTCACTGCCATGACGAAACATGATCGTCAGGAAGGGGTTGTGCAACCAGTGTACGATACTCCTTGAACGTAAAGGTATATAATGGCGTGTGACGAGGGCCTCCCGTCGGGTAGACCGCTCGCCTGGTGCAAGTGTTCCGATTTGACGCCACTTCGGCGACTTGCGCGTCGATGGGGATGAAATCATGATGGTGCCTTGCACGAGCTCCACTTGACCCATCGAAGTCCTGGTAATTGTTCCCCAGAGCGTAATAGAATTGCCGCCAGCTTATCTCCTTCCCACAGTACAGGTATCAAGGAGCTGTTACCTGGAAGCCCAACCCCACAACGTCTGGACGTGCTTTCACCATGGTTTCGCCACGTGTTGAAGACACTCACCACAGCACTCCTCGAACGTCCAACAGGTTTTGCAGTTTCCGAAATGTTCGTGCCGAGGCTTCGGACCATCGCAATCTGCTCTCAGTCAAACTCAGATAGATCGCGCGCCTTCCCCACTCTATACACGGACAGCACACTCACTGATACAACATCCACATGCGTGTGTCTGGCTAGCAGGGGTTTATGTCGATGGTAGGTCGGTGGTCATAATGTTCTGGCTGGTAAGTATAGGCTGATGGGCTTCAAACGCACAGACAAACACAAGAATTATGCTAGAATTACGTGTTTGGTTACATTCACTATAATAGGGCATACGTTTGTAGAATCACTTCTTCTGATTGCGGGACAGTGTTCTGCGACGCTGTTATCTTGATACTGTTTAATCAAGTCCCACACATATTACGTCGATGAAATTTTCTTAGAAGCTTCTTTCAAATGGCATAGAAAAAAGTATATAGTTCTAACAGAAAAAAAAAAAAAACTCGTTGTCGTATCTCGGCGACTATAAACGATAAAAGTTACTGTCAATGTCAGGAAATTCACCACAATGTTCCCTGAACTTGTCGAAAACCGCACCTCGGTGTATTTATTCATTATGGATATATTAGTGGTGGCGTGTTGTAGCTGCCACACCCCGTATATTGTAAACAGTAACGGCCCTATCAAATTCCTTGGGATATTCGTTAAATTACCTTTCAAATTGTCAGAGTGTTCCATTAAGGGTCACGCCTTCAATTCTATCTGCAACTAAGTTCTGAATCGAATCACAAATATGCACCGATCCTTGGGAAACCCATATTTTTTGCACTAAATGACAGTGCGGAGCGGTACTGAATGCCTTTCCGAAGTCGAGATTCACAGCAACAATCTGGGCGCCGTTGTCCACAACACGCTGGATCCCACTGACAAACACAGCGAGATCTCTGTTTACGGAATCTATGCTGATTTTTATAGACGAGATATTCGTTCTCCAAAAACGTGATAACACCTGAGCATACGAGTAAATCGACTTACATATTTCTACGTCAGACTGACGTCTGCGATGTAGGGCTGTAGGTATCTGCAAAGACTACATGGACAGTAACACAGCCAAGCTCTCTCTTCAGTATCGTGCGTAATGGTGTGCGTAGAATCGTCGCCCGCACTACCTGATGGAGTAGAAAAATATCGTGCAGCAGTGTGAATTGTCTGGCCGCACAGGATACCAATAAAACTGAGAGGGATGGCGCAGTGCAATATATTGGACTCGCACTCGGGAGGACGACGGTTCGAGTACCCACCTGCCCATACACACATGGGTTTACCGTGGTTTGCCAAGATCGATTTAGGCAAAGCGATGCTTCCTTCGGAAAGCACACGCAACAATTCCTTTCCCAATCCGAACTTCTGCTTCGTCTTTTAAAGTCCTCATCGTCACCGCGATGTTAAATCCTTATCGTACCATTCCTTCTTCTCTAAAATCAAAGCCAGCAGAAACATCAGAACGACAGAAAAATTTTAATCTTTTTCTCCTTAACTGTGCACTTGAAATCTGCTATAACACCGTGGCTAGCAACGCAACCCTTAAGCAGGCGCGTGACACTTTGTACACATCTAAAGAATAGCTGCCTTTCTGTTATCTGGATTAACATGTATGAGTAAAATCACAGTTTAATTTTAGTTTAAAATAAACTTCCGTTATACGGTCTAATCCGCTGTTTCATTGAACAATAATAAAATAAACTTCCGTTACATAACTACGTCGCCGTGTACAAGTGTCACTTCATAGTAATGACCCACTCGACGCATTAAATATCGCAATTGTATCAGATCCCAGCCGACCGCTTATTCGATTTCTAATTATCTTGTAGACAACTGGCTCATTGTAGGATTCAGCCGCTAGCTCTGAATCTGGGTCATTTTCTTATAACGATGCTAAAGTTTTCTTCATTTAGCTCTTCTTTTATTGTATATTACTGTTGCTCACTTGGATGTATGGTAGCACAGCTTAGCACTGTGTTAGCTGAAGCAATAATGAGTGAATATGTACGAGTACGCAGTTGTAAAACAGCAATGGAACGGTACAAGACAATGATATTTGTGGACGGTGCACTATATACACATGAGCATCCACTTGAGGAAATGTTCCGCTGCTGATGAAGAGTAGTCTTAGGCGGCGTTGAAGACAGAAGCAACAGAGACAAGCTCACGCTAGCCCTTGCTAGGTGTGTCACTCCTTTCAATTGTTTTTACCTGTGTTTTGTCGATAACGATAATAGCAAAATACTGGTTACATATTTTTATGTTGTCGGATCAAGTACAAGTAGCTCACGCGTTTAATTCTGACTACCTTGATAATGATGTTTTAATAAGAATGTAATTTGATGAAACACGGTCACCGCCGTCAGTTGTAAAAATGTTCCATAGTTAATAACTGGTCATTAGGATTCGAATTGTATCTTTCTTGGGCAAGGGTCGGGGGTATTCGAGACCCTGTGAATGGCTATGTAATGGGAGGGGAGACCTTGTTTCGCCGGAGGAGTCGATACGGAAGGAGCCGTTGCAACAAATATAGTAACGGTTCAGATAGAACAGGCTGGGGTATGCCTTAAGCCGTCCAGCGCACATTCATGTCTGATTTCTCCTTGAGCGGTATCAACAGGTTTTTCTTTCTTATCTCCTTACTCTGGAACAGCTTCTCAGGGACTGGCATTGAACTTCGAATGGAAAAGTACTGGATACTACTGCAACAGGACGCACAGAAGGCAATATATGGCTTCTTGTTTTCTTTGGGACGTAACCTTATGTTGGTAGCGATATCGTTAAAAGCGGACCTTTAATGCCTTTGAGACAGGGTCAAGGAAGAAATATCCTTAGCTTTTTTTATGGGTCCTGAGAAAAATTTAAAAACACAGAAAAATCAGATATGGACTGATGGTCCATTTAAAAACTGCTTCATCCAAGCATGCGTTTAGGGTATTAACTGCTGAATCATCTAGTTAATTGTGACACTTAGGAAATATCCGTGCTGCGCGTAAGTGGATGGAGCCGAAAGAATGTTGGGCATAAGAAAGGAGATATAGAAAATCGGTGTGTGTTTCTTTGCAAACCCAGTCTTGTTTCCACATACTTTTTTCCCCATTGGTTCAGAAAACTTATGCATTGTTTGGCATTTATTATTTTTTCCGTTATAAAAGTAATCAACAGGATAAATACGCTTTCAATCCCAAAAAAACCCAATTTGACACAATGAAACACGAAAAGATGTTGGGCATAAGAAGGCCGATGTCAGTAATTATGATCTTGATATCAAGTATGTGTATTCCTTCGTTATCTCTCGGCTTCGGTACTCGGGCTGCGCCGTAAGGCATAATGCTCTGCTTATCGGTTTCCTATTGTGTGACCGATTGAGAGAGTGCAGTGAGAGACAAAGCACTCACATTCGGAAGGAGAACGTTTTCCGTGTTCTCCCCTAAATCATTCAATCCAAATGCTCAGATGGCTCCTTTCTAAAGGTCACGATCAATTTCTTTTCCCATCCTTCCCCAGGTCTGTGCATCTGCTCCGTGTCTAATATGACACTGTCATAGACGGAATGTTAAACCTGAATCTTTCTTTATTACTGTTGTGTGTGACATCATCAGAGGCCGTACATACAGTTGATTTAAGTCTTAGAAATTTCCTGTAGCATAACAAGTATAGTTCGTACACTATTTTTGTAGAAATAGCGCGAAGAACGTAACTGTTTATTCGTGCAACGGCTATCCCAGCGTGATGTTAACCAGACGTTGAATACCGCCAAAGTGGAGCAGTAGTGGATGCAGTTCTTTTTCGGCTGCTAAGTTAGCACTGAGGCCCGCAAGTTGTCCACACTACGTCCTCATTCTTTCCCGTTCAAATTGCTGTTTTAATTTTTATAAACTCTGCACGTTCTAAGAGATATGTGACTAGACTAGGACAAAACTTTAGTGTCGGAGAATCGTACTTTGTGGTCCCTTGGCACCAGCGCATGGTCTGTTGATGACGACTTACCTGTGTTGCCTGGCCTTCGATAGCTGTTACGTTTCTTGCAGCAGTTTAGGGTTTTTTTAATTGAGTCGTGTGATGTTTTGCGAAGTATCGGGTGGTTATAATTAAACTGCAACTACTCACAGAATGTCCAGTCTGGGCTGTAACTATCATATGGCAAAGAAACATGGTACATACCTTAACACGGAACCGGTTTACGCTGTAAAGTAATTAGTTTCAGTTTTGCACAACAAATGCAAATCTGGCGCTCTGAATGCAAGAAAGACATATAGAAATTATATGAATGCATGGTGTCCGTTCTTTCGGACATATCCGAAAGAACAAACACCACGCATTCATATAATTGATAAGCCTGGCTGGGCAATGGATCCACCTTCTTCAGTGTGGATACACGAATACGTCCGACCTCCTGTGGGAATCTCTGAGTAGCGAACGGGAGTATAATGGACAGGGAATGCGGATAGGTGGCTCTCGGTGGGAATGTGGATCGGCCGTGAAGGTTGTCGAGATGGTCCGAGCAGTTGCGATAACGCTGTGTCCCGGTTGCACAGTGGTTACCGCGCCTACCTAGCAAGCAGGACATCCCTGGTTCGAATCCCGGTCCGGTACAAATTTACACTCGCCGCCGCTGATTCCGCTTAAAGTTCCGCTGCAGCTAACACCAGTGACCTCCATCCTATATACGTAAAGATATGTTTCCACATGTAATGGATTACGAATGGGACGTGATCAGAGAAGGCCAACCCGTGAGAAAGGCATAATGTCGATTTTATTATTAACCAGTACTTGCACAGTTTGTACAATACGAGCACCGGAGACGTCGACGAAATGCTGTACAGCGCCAAATTTGCATCTGGTGGCCAAAGTTGCAACGAATTTCTTCTGACCGTAAAGCGGTCCCGCATTAACACATTACCATACTACCAAGTTTCGCTGCCGTACCATAATTATTGCCCACATAGGACCTCTGTGAATAGCTTCACTTTAATTATGACCACCCAGTACTTAGGTACCGTTTTAGAATGTGCTTGGCATTTTTACAACTCTCTCATGGCTATGAGCTTTAGCGCGGATAGAAACGACCAGAAGAGAATCATACTGTCATATCGATGAAGGACATATGACTGGGGTATCACCTACGTTCACGGCTGGACTTGTGCGCGCTCCACACAGTATATCAACTACCAGTAGGTACTGCCTTCGTGAGCGCGGCTGAAAGGTCGATAGCTCATTTAATGCGTGGTTAATCAAATTATCAAATTAAAAATCTCATGAGTTAAGTAGGCAGAAACAGCAGATTCTGCCTCAAAACTAAACAGAAGGAATACAGAAAGTATCAGAGAAAAAAATGCTAAATCTCATTCTCTCTCTTCTGCTATACAAAGCTAGACAAACAGAACTCAGCCGGCCGCGGTGGTCTCGCGGTTCTAGGCGCGCAGTCCGGAACCGTGGGACTGCTACGGTCGCAGGTTCGAATCCTGCGTCGGGCATGGATGTGTGTGATGTCCTTAGGTTAGTTAGGTTTAAGTAGTTCTAAGTTCTAGGGGACTGATAACCACAGCAGTTGAGTCCCATAGTGCTCAGAGCCATTTGAACCAAACAGAACTCGATTATCTTCTTTTACACATTCTCTAATCTACGTATTGAGCAAGCTGTACACGGCGTAATCGCTTTCTTTTCGACAGAAAATATTCTGTGTACTGACATGTACGCTCTATGGCACCAAGATCAAGCGAGGTGACATGGTCCTTAGAAACCGTGGCTCGTATTCGAAAGGAGTTGGGGCCAAATTATATCCTGCCTTCCTGATGTGTCTGTTACGTAGTTTCCCTAAATCAAATGGGTCAAATGGCTCTGAGCACTATGGGACTTAACTTCTGAGGTCATCAGTCCTCTAGAACGTAGAACTACTTACACCTAACTAACCTAAGGACATCATACACATCCATGCCCGAGGCAGGATTCGAACCTGCGACCGTAGCGGTCGCGCGGTTCCAGACTGTAGTGCCTAGAACGGCTCGGCCACCCCGGCCGGCTCTCTAAATCATTTCAAGTGACAAATGGGATTCTTCCCTCAAGGAGATACCAGTTCTTACCTTTTCCATTCCTTCTTCAACTGATCTAGAGTTAGCCTCTAACGACATATCTGTCGAAGAAAAAAAAAAAAAACATGAAAATAAACTTCTCTAGATAGATAACAGTGCGCTATGCTGTACACGCCAACGATGAGATGAGACTTCGTACCGTACGTTAATCCCAGTATCCTCGACGCACGTTTGATAAGAGTAACGCGGCTAGTACATGACAGACACTATCTAGTCGACATGAGGCTAGCTCGTGTTTCTGCAAGCACTTCTTCAGATACTTTTACGAGGCACACTTCCCAAGCAGCAGCTTCAAGTGACTGAAATTACGACGAAGTTCTAAGCAAACAGCTTTCAGTCGGCCGTTGCCATTCGGCTTCTAGATTTGAATCACCAGGAAGTACCACAGGGAAGACAAGGATGAATCATGAAATTAAGCGTTCGATAACAGACGCAACATGTTCTACCACATCTATACTCCTCAAACCGCTGTGAAGTGCATGGCAGAGGGTGCTTCCGATTTTGTCACGGGTTTCTTCCCGTTCCATTCGCGTACGGATTGCGGGAGCCGGCCGAAGTGGCCGTGCGGTTAAAGGCGCTGCAGTCTGGAACCGCAAGACCGCTACGGTCGCAGGTTCGAATCCTGCCTCGGGCATGGATGTTTGTGATGTCCTTAGGTTAGTTAGGTTTAACTAGTTCTAAGTTCTAGGGGACTGATAACCACAGCAGTTGAGTCCCATAGTGCTCAGAGCCATTTGAACCATTTTTTTGGATTGCGGGAAGACTGAACATTTAACTGACTCTGTGAGCGTTATAAGTACGCTGTCTTGTCTTTGCAGTGCCTGCGGAAGCGATGCTTAAGGGATTGTGGCTTATTGTTCAAGTGTGTGTAAATTCCTAAGGGACCAAACTGCTGAGGTCATCGGTCCCAAGACTTACACACTACTTAAACTAACTTAACGCTAAGAACAACAGTCACACCCATGCCCGAGGGAGGACTCGAACCTCCGGCGGGAGGGGTCGCACCATTAGTGACATGGCGCCTCTAACCCCACGGCCACTCCTAGATTCCTCACTTAATACTGGTTGTTGAAACTTTGTGAGTAGGCTTCTGCGGGACAGTTAGCGTCTTCCAATTCAGCTCTTCCCATAACGCTGTCTCATGAGTCAAACCAAGCTGTGCCCATATGCGCTGCACTTATTTGAATACGTTCAATGTCCCCTCCGAGAATCCTGTTTAGCTTGAGTCTCACGTACTAGAACAATAGTCTAAGAAGGAGAGCACAAGTGTTTTCTAAGCAAACTCCTTTGCAGACTATATTTCCCCCTTATTCTGCCACTTGATTTCCCAAGATTGAGTCTACGTGGTCATTTATCAACACCGTCCATATATCCACAACTGTTCTGCAACATGTTAATGGTAAACAAACCAGTAACAGTTGTAAAATACTTTTTGACCGAAGTCTTGCACGATAAAGTCGCTATACACACCTGATGATAAGACTAAGAACCCGAAACTGTGGTAGTGTATAGCGTTTTCTATCGTGCAAGACTTCGGTCAATAAAGTATTTTACAATTGTGTTGGTTTTGTTTACCGTGAACATACACGATCCAGTCACATTAATGTGACCACCTGTCAAAAGACCGAATAACCACCTTTTGCAGCACAGATGTGTCGAAAGATGGTTAGTGAGGTTATGGAAGGTGCCGACAGGGACCCGGAGACATGTGGACTCCAATGCCGTGCCAGCTGCGTCAGGTGAGGATCCACAGCGCGAACGTCTCTATCGAGGTGATCCCACAGATTCTCGATTGTTTTTAAACCCGATTAGTTTTGTGACCGAGGGAATACAGTAAAATGATCCTAGTGCTCTTCTAACCACACACATACACTACGAGCTCTGTTGCACGTTGCATTGTCCTGTTGGTAGATGCTATCGTGCCAAGGAAAAAAACAAACTGCATGTAGGGGCGGAAGTGGTCCCTAGGGATAGATTCATACTTGTGCTGAACCACTGTGCCTTCCAGAGACACGAGATCATCCAATTGCCACGAAAAAATTCCTCAGACCACAAAACTCCCCCCTCCGGCCTGGACCCTTACGACGATTCTTGCAGGACCATACATGCCGCCGGCCGCTGTGGCCGAGCGGTTCTAGGCGCTTCAGTCCGGAACCGCGCTGCTGCTACGGTCGCAGGTTCGAATCCAGCCTCGGGCATGGCTGTGTGTGATGTCCTTAAAGGTTAGTTAGGTTTAAGTAGTTCTAAGTCTAGGGGACTGATGACCTCAGATGTTAACCTTTTCACTGCTCCAGACGTAAATATACGCTAATCGTTTCAGTGCTCCAAACGTATATATACTATTTGCTATAAACAGCGGTTCCCTCCTACAGTCGTATAGTTACGTATAACGCCGACAACGGGCCAGCGAGTCGGAGGTAATTGTTGCGCAAGTATGCAGTTTAATTGTTGGAGTACAAGGAAATACCTGAACGACTATTGAATGCTGAATTCTCTTTCTGCTGAGTTCATTCGTATCGCTATATTACCTAGTTTGTGTGCGGCCGTTTCCGCTTTACCGAATAAAATGACGCAAATTACCGTCGCCGGCCGAAGTGGCCGCGCGGTTCTGGCGCTGCAGTCTGGAACCGCGAGACCGCTACGGTCGCAGGTTCGAATCCTGCCTCGGGCATGGATGTTTGTGATGTCCTTAGGTTAGTTAGGTTTAACTAGTTCTAAGTTCTAGGGGACTAATGACCTCAGCAGTTGAGTCCCATAGTGCTCAGAGCCATTTGAACCAAATTACCGTCCGTTTACAGACGATGACCTGCTGAGTATTCTAAACCAAAGTGACGACGAGGACATTATCATGCCCAATCCAGCTGACTATGGGTGGACGGATAATTTCTTGACTTTATTATTTATGTGGGTGCAGCAACAGACGTAAAAAAAGAAACTGACTTTGGTGTAAATGTTGGAGTACCTGGAAGCATTGTTCTCATTTTACTTGAACGTTACCTTGGTAAAGGTCACACATTATATGTTGACAATTGGTACACTAGCCCAATGTTATTTTCTTATTTGCACGACAGAATGACTAATGCCTGTGGAACTGTGAGAACAAACCGCAGAGGCATGCCTGCTTTATCAAAAAAACTTAGAAAAGGCGAGATCGAGTTTATGTCAACAGACAAACTTCTTGCTCTGAAGTGGCAGGACAAGCGGGAAGTGAGGATGCTTTCAACTCTTCATACAAGCGAAATCACAGCGACTGACAAAATTGACAGAACCACGAATGAACCCAAAACAAAACCAGCTTGCATCGTAAGCTACACTGAAAATATGGGGGCCGTCGACAGGAGCGACATGATGCTAAGTTCAGTAGAATGTGTACGAAAAACTGTAAAATAGTATAAAAAAGTATTTTTTTCATTTGGCGGATCTGTCTCTGCTCAATGCGCATGCATTATATAAAACTCAAACGGGACGAAATATTTCAGTATCTGATTTTCAACAGAAACTTATCAAGGAGATCCTAGAGGTTCACCACCAACCGCAAACAGAGGGACGTCGTGGAAGGAGATCGGCTGATGGTGACAATCCCTTAGCCTAACTGAGCGCCACTTTATCTCGCTAATCCCAGGAACTTCAAAGAAGAAGGCCGCCCAGAGGTGTATTGTATGTGCAAAACGTGATAAATGAAGTGACACAAGATACATTTGTGTAAAATGTAATGTGCCTTTATGTTGGAATTTTTGTTTGGAGAGATATCACACTTTGAAGTATTACTAATGTAATATGTTTTGTATTTTTTTCTCCTAATAAAGTACCTTTTTTGAACAAAATAAACCTTTCTGAACAAAGATTTAAAAAAGGAAACGATTTACACCGACAATACTGGATTTTGCGTCTCATTGTTATCTCAATAATAACGGTAGACTGCTGCAGTCGTATATATACGCACCGGGTGAAAATAACGCGCACAGGGCGGGAGCCGGTGAGAGTAAATACGCAGTGAAAGGGTTAAGTGTCTGTTGGAACATAAACCGTGATTCACCTGAAAAGTCCACCTGTCGCCACCCAGTGGACGACCAGTTGCGTAACTCGCGTGAAAATTCCGTCCTTTGTCGCCGAGAACAGCTGCCGGCATGAGTGAATGAATCAGGCACCTGCTGCGGAGGCCCATACGCAGCAACGTTCTCTGGACAGTTGTCGAGGAGACACTGTTGGTAGTCCCTTGATTCATCTGGGTGATCAGTTGCTTCACAGTGGCACATCCGTTCGCCCATAAACATCTCCCCAGCAGTCGTTCACCCCTGTCAACTGTGGCCCATGCTGCAGCACATTTACCTTACCGCCAGTTTTGGTTAGCGCCATTTTACCGTGCACGGTGTAGTTGACCTACGGCGGCAGGCGAACCTCTGAGTAGTTATTGTACGTTGACTTCGAACATAGGCGGTGGCCACGTTAATCTGAATAACTGTTACATTCAGGTTTTTGTATGATTGACTAAATCCATTAGTGACATACTGATGCTGGGGTAGTACGGCTTTCATTTTTATGAAGTGCACAATTTATCATTTATAAACATTTAAAGCAAATTGCCAATCTTTACACCACTCTGAAGTCGTTTCAAAATCTCTCTGAATATTTCTGCAGCTCTTCTTTTTCAGATAGCATTTCATTACAAACAATCATACCACTTGGAAAACAGTTTGTGATTATTATTAATGCTTCCAGATGCAGATGTTGGAAGGTAGGAGTGCGAGGTACTGGCAGAAATTGGAGCTGTGAGGACGGGGCGGGAGTCGTGCTTGGGTAGCACAGATAGTGGAACACTTGCCTGCGAAAGGCAAAGGTCCCGAGTTCGAGTCTCCGTCCGGCACACAGTTTTAATCTGACAGGAAATTTCATTATTAATGTTGTCTGACAGGTCATTAATACACTCCTGGAAATGGAAAAAAGAACACATTGACACCGGTGTGTCAGACCCACCATACTTGCTCCGGACACTGCGAGAGGGCTGTACAAGCAATGATCACACGCACGGCATAGCGGACACACCAGGAACCGCGGTGTTGGCCGTCGAATGGCGCTAGCTGCGCAGCATTTGTGCATCGCCGCCGTCAGTGTCAGCCAGTTTGCCGTGGCATACGGAGCTCCATCGCAGTCTTTAACACTGGCAGCATGCCGCGACAGCGTGGACGTGAACCGTATGTGCAGTTGACGGACTTTGAGCGAGGGCGTATAGTGGGCATGCGGGAGGCCGGGTGGACGTACCGCCGAATTGCTCAACACGTGGGGCGTGAGGTCTCCACAGTACATCGATGTTGTCGCCAGTGGTCGGCGGAAGGTGCACGTGCCCGTCGACCTGGGACCGGACCGCAGCGACGCACGGATGCACGCCAAGACCGTAGGATCCTACGCAGTGCCGTAGGGGACCGCACCGCCACTTCCCAGCAAATTAGGGACACTGTTGCTCCTGGGGTATCGGCGAGGACCATTCGCAACCGTCTCCATGAAGCTGGGCTACGGTCCCGCACACCGTTAGGCCGTCTTCCGCTCACGCCCCAACATCGTGCAGCCCGCCTCCAGTGGTGTCGCGACAGGCGTGAATGGAGGGACGAATGGAGACGTGTCGTCTTCAGCGATGAGAGTCGCTTCTGCCTTGGTGCCAATGATGGTCGTATGCGTGTTTGGCGCCGTGCAGGTGAGCGCCACAATCAGGACTGCTTACGACCGAGGCACACAGGGCCAACACCCGGCATCATGGTGTGGGGAGCGATCTCCTACACTGGCCGTACACCACTGGTGATCGTCGAGGGGACACTGAATAGTGCACGGTACATCCAAACCGTCATCGAACCCATCGTTCTACCATTCCTAGACCGGCAAGGGAACTTGCTGTTCCAACAGGACAATGCACGTCCGCATGTGTCCCGTGCCACCCAACGTGCTCTAGAAGGTGTAAGTCAACTACCCTGGCCAGCACGATCTCCGGATCTGTCCCCCATTGAGCATGTTTGGGACTGGATGAAGCGTCGTCTCACGCGGTCTGCACGTCCAGCACGAACGCTGGTCCAACTGAGGCGCCAGGTGGAAATGGCATGGCAAGCCGTTCCACAGGACTACATCCAGCATCTCTACGATCGTCTCCATGGGAGAATAGCAGCCTGCATTGCTGCGAAAGGTGGATATACACTGTACTAGTGCCGACATTGTGCATGCTCTGTTGCCTGTGTCTATGTGCCTATGGTTCTGTCAGTGTGATCATGTGATGTATCTGACCCCAGGAATGTGTCAATAAAGTTTCCCCTTCCTGGGACAATGAATTCACGGTGTTCTTATTTCAATTCCCAGGAGTGTATATAGCATTAACAATAAGGGTCCCAAAAACTTCCCTGGGGCACGCTTGAAGCAGCTATTACAACTCCCCCCACCTAAGATATGCTGCATCCTCACTACCTAGAAATCCACAATCCAGTCACAAATTTCGTTTGATCGTACTTTCGTTAAAAACTACTGGTGTCAAGTGCTTTTTGGAAATCAAGTAATAGTGTCTATCTGATTACTTTCATCCATAGCTGTCAGAATGTCATATGAGAAAAGTGCGAGTTGCTGGTTGCTAGTTCTGTTCCAGCTTTCTCGTTGCTTTTGTTATAGATAGTGTTTCAGTATTAATGATAGCTGGAGCAGACACAAAGTAAGAATCTATAATAAAGAGCGCAACTTTATGCCTTCAAATGGTTCAAATAGCTCTGAGCATTATGACACTTAACATCTTAGGTCATCAGTCCCCTAGACTTAGAAGTACTTAAACCTAACTAACCTATGGACATCACACACATCCATGCCCGAGGCAGGATTCGAACCTGCGACCGTAGCAGCAGCGCGGTTCCGGACTGAAGTGTTTACACCTTAACATAGATGGAAAAGTAACTGGGTAGAATCCATCTGATGGAGTTTTTGGATTTATTTTTCATGAGGCTGCGGTTCATACATGGCAGCTTATGAACAATCACAAGAATAACCATTTGTAATAGTGTAACGTGAGTGAGAAACCGAACAGCATAGTCATAGGTGCCCACTGCTCACAAAATTAATCCAAGCTACACGGGCTCGCCAGTTATCACTATGCAATGTACTGCCAGAACTTCACAACTTCACTGAAGAACCCCTTAAAGCAGTAGTTTCCTAATGATTGAGGGGAATGAACTCGGCACAGCTCCTAACCATTGCCTATATAGAAACTACTAAGGATCGTAGATCCTCCTATCACTTCATGCAGCTGCGGAAAAATCATCTGAAGAAATCCGCATATTGCGTCAGAGGCCACTGACCAACATTGGAAATCAGCGTATTATCGTCTGACGTGAGCCTGCACTTCAAAAATGTCTTAACTGGAAAAACACAAAAACGCAGATGTCAGACTGCTGCAAGGTTGGGAGATGAAGGATTCTTTAGATGCTTCTGTAGCGTTCATTTGAGCCACACACTTTTGGCCAGCATACTACGTCCAGATTTCTGCAAAAGGGGTGGGGGCGGGGGGGTTATAATGTGTCTCATTACTTCCGAAAAGACGTTCCTCAACTCTGTTCTGTGATCACTCTAAAAGCCTCTTCTCATGCTTTTGCTTTCTGCATGTCTCTTTTGGTGCCTCTAAATCATTGTGTTTTTATTATTTCAGTTCGATATTAGTTTCTCAATTGTAAGGAAAGATCACCACTAACTTTCGTCCTACTGATTTATGTGTTGACTGGCTGATTACTTGATATGGTCGAAGTATGTATTTACTCCAATTCTTTTTGTCCTCCTCCTAGCCTCTCTGCCCATCTCCTGCACCCTCTTCACCCATCTCCTCCTCAAGCCTGCTTTCTGTCCTTCTCGCCTCTCTGTCCATCTCCTGCTCCCCTCTCTGCCCATCTCCTCGTCTCTCCTGCTTTCTGTCATTCTCCTCCACCCCTCCCTTTCCATCTCCTGCTCCCCTCACCGCCCATCTCCTCCTCTCGCCTGCTTTCTGTCCTCCTCCTAGCCTCTCTGCCCATCTCCTGCACCCTCTCCACCCATCTCCTCCTCATGCTTGCTTTCTGTCCTTCTCGCCTCTCTGTCCATCTCCTGCTCCCCTCCTTGCCCATCTCCTCGTCTCTCCTGCTTTCTGTCGTTCTCCTCCACCCCTCCCTTTCCATCTCCTGCTCCACTCACCACCCATCTCCACCTCTCGCCTGCTTTCTGTCGTTGTCCTCCACCTCTCCCTTTCCATCTCCTGCTCCCCTCACCGCCCATCACCTCCTCTCGCCTACTTTCTGTCCTCCTCCTACCCTCTCTGCCCATGTCCTGCACCCTCTCCACCCATCTTCTCTTCTCTCCTGCTTTCTGTCGTTCTCCTCCACCCCTCCCATTTCATCTCCTGCTCCCCTCACCGCCCATCTCCTCCTCTCGCCTGCTTTCCGGCCTCCTCTTCCCCTCTCTGCCCATCTCCTGCACCCTCTCCACCCATCTCCTCACGCCTGCTTTCTGTCCTTCTCGCCTCTGTCCATCTCCTGCTCCCCTCTCTGCCCATCTCCTCGTCTCTCCTACTTTCTGTCGTTCTCCTCCACTCCTCCCTTTCCATCTCCTGCTCCCCTCACCGCCTTTCTCCTCCTCTCGCCTGCTTTCTGTCCTCCTCCTCCCCTCTCTGCCCATCTCCTGCACCCTCTCCACCCATCTCCTCCTCACGTCTGATTTCTGTCCTTCTTGCCTCTCTGTCCATCTCCTGCTCCGCTCTCTACCCAACTCCTCCTCTCGCCTGCTTTCTGTCCTCCTCCTCCCCTCTCGGCCTAACTCCTGCACCCTCTCCACCAATCTCCTCCTCTTGCCTGCTTTCTGTCCTCCTCCTCCCCTCTCTGCCCATCTCCTGCACCCTCTCCACCCATCTCCTCCTCACGCCTGCTTACTGTCCTTCTCGCCTCTCTGTCCGTCTCCTGCTCTCCTCTCTGCCCATCTCCTCGTCTCTCCTGCTTTCTGTCGTTCTTCTCCACCCCTCCCTTTCCATCTCCTGCTCCCCTCACCGCCCATCACCTCCTATCGCCTGCTTTCTGTCCACCTCCTCCCCTCTCTGCCCATCTCCTGCACCCTCTCCACCCATCTCCTCCTCACGCCTGCTTTGTCCTTCTCGCCTCTCTATCCATCTCCTGCTCCCCTCTCTGCCCATCTCCTCCTCTCTCCTGCTTTCTGTCGATCTCCTCCACCCCTCCCTTTCCATCTCCTGGTCGCCTCTCTGCCCATCTCATCCTCTCTCCTGCTTTCAGACCTCCTCCTCCCCTCTCTGCCCATCTCCTGCTAACCTCACCGCCCATCTCCTACTCTCGCCTGCTTTCTGTCCTCCTCCTAGCCTCTCTGCCCATCTCCTGCACCCTCTTCACCCATCTCCTCCTCAAGCCTGCTTTCTGTCCTTCTCGCCTCTCTGTCCATCTCCTGCTCCCCTCTCTGCCCATCTCCTCGTCTCTCCTGCTTTCTGTCATTCTCCTCCACCCCTCCCTTTCCATCTCCTGCTCCCCTCACCGCCCATCTCCTCCTCTCGCCTGCTTTCTGTCCTCCTCCTAGCCTCTCTGCCCATCTCCTGCACCCTCTCCACCCATCTCCTCCTCATGCTTGCTTTCTGTCCTTCTCGCCTCTCTGTCCATCTCCTGCTCCCCTCCTTGCCCATCTCCTCGTCTCTCCTGTTTTCTGTCGTTCTCCTCCACCCCTCCCTTTCCATCTCCTGGTCGCCTCTCTGCCCATCTCATCCTCTCTCCTGCTTTCAGACCTCCTCCTCCCCTCTCTGCCCATCTCCTGCTCCCCTCACCGCCCATCTCCTCCTCTCGCCTGCTTTCTGTCCTCCTCCTTCCCTCTCTGCTCATCTCCTGCATCCTCTCCACCCATCTCCTCCTCTTGCCGGCTTTCTGTCGTCCCCTCTCAGCCCATCTCCTGCACCCTCTTCACCCATCTCCTCCTCACGCCTGCTTACTGTCCTTCTCGCCTCTCTGTCCATCTCCTGCTCCCCTCTCTGCCCATCTCCTCCTCTCTCCTGCTTTCTGTCGTTCTCCTCCACCCTCCCTTTCCATCTCCTGCTCCCCACACCGCCCACCTCCTCCTCTCGCCTGCTTTCTGTCCTCCTACTCCCCTCTCTGCCCATCTCCTGCACCCTCTCCACCCATCTCCTCCTCACGCCTGCTTTGTCCTTCTCGCCTCTCTGTCCATCTCCTGCTCCCCTCTCTGCCCATCTCCTCCTCTCTCCTGCTTTCTGTTGTTCTCCTCCACCCCTCCCTTTCCATCTCCTGGTCGCCTCTCTGCCCATCTCATCCTCTCTCCTGCTTTCAGTCCTCCTCTTCCCCTCTCTGCCCATCTCCTGCTCCCCTCACCGCCCATCTCCTCATCTCGCCTGCTTTCTGTCCTCCTCCTACCCTCTCTGCCCATCTCCTGCACCCTCTCCACCCATCTCCTCCTCATGCCTGCTTTCTGTCCTTCTCGCATCTCTGTCCATTTCCTGCTCCCCTCTCTGCCCATCTCCTCCTCTCTCCTGCTTTCTGTCGTTCTCCTCCACCCCTCCCTTTCCATCTCCTGCTCCCCTCACCGCCCATCTCCTCCTCTCGCCTGCTTTCTGGCCTCCTCCTCCCCTCTCTGCCCATCTCCTGCACCCTCTCCACCCATCTCCTCCTCATGCCTGCTTTCTGTCCTTCTCGCCTCTCTGTCCATCTCCTGCTCCCCTCTCTGCCCATCTCTTCCTCTTGCCTGCTTTCTGTCCATCCCCTGCTCCCCTCTCTGTCTGTCTCCTGCTCCCCTCTCCGCCCATCTACATCTCTCACCTGATTTCTGTCCTTCTCCTGCTCCCCACTCTGTCCATTTGCTTCTCCCCTCTATGTCGATCTGCTCCTCCCCTCTCTGTTCATCTCCTCCCCCTCTCTCTGTCCATCTCCCCTTCCCACCACCCTCTCTTCCATCTGCTTCTTCCCCTCTTTTCATCTCCTCCACCCCCTCCCCTCTGATTTCATTTCCTCCTGGCCTTCTGTTCCCTCCTCACTCGCCTTTTCCCCTCCTCCCTCCACTCTCTGTCCATCTCCTCTCCCTCTTCCTTCTGTCCATCTACTCCCCTCCTCACCGTCCATCTCCTCCTCCTATCTCCCTCTGTCCATATCCTCTTTCCTTTCTTTGTCCATTTCCTCCTCCCCCTCACTCTGTCTTATCTCCTGTGTCATATCTGCGTCCATGTCCTCCTTCCCACCCCCCTCTCTCTCCGTATCTTCCTCCCCTTCACTCTCCACATTATCATCCCCACTCCAATAGAAGGTTTCTGGTTCTTAGCCTACAGGATTCCTATCCAGATAGTAGTACGAGGGGGGGACCCAGAAGAAACCGGACTTCAGGCCGGCCGGTGTGGCCATGCGGTTCTAGGCGCTTCAGTTTGGAACCGCGTGACCGCTATGGTCGCAGCTTCGAATCCTGTCTCGGGCATGAATGCGTGTGATGTCCTTAGGTTAGTTACGTTTAAGTAGTTCTAAGTTCTAGATGTTGAGTCCCATAGTGCTCAGAGCCATTTGAACCATTTGAAAACTGGACTCCAAGGGCACTGCTACTCGTAGACGTAGTGCAGGGTTCTCACGCTAGATGGTGTTAGTAGAGACCTTCATGAAACAGCTGTGAAGATGGCGTCAGTGTAGAGCTGAACGTGCAAGTGTTATGGCAACTTTAAAAGAACAAAGAGTGTGTGTGAAATTTTGTTTCCTACTTAAAAAACTGTAACGGAGACACATCAAATGCTTCAGGAAGCTTTCCTGGAGGGCGCTATGAGCTGCACAGAGGTTTTCGAGTGGTTTTGGCGCTTTAAACGTGGTGAGATGTGTGTTGAAGACCAAGCTCGTTCTGGACGCCCTTCAACATATTGAAATGAGGAGAACATTGAAAAGGTCTTCCATAATATCAACGAGGATCGTCGCCAAACGATCGACCAAATTTAAGCCAAGACAGTAATCAGTTGGAGCTCGTGGCAGCGGATTTTGAGTGAGGATTTGCACATGAGACGTGTTGCTGCTAAATTTGTTCCGCACCTTCTCACACAGGAGCAAAAAAACCATCCACATGAATGTGTGTCAGGACTTGAAAACAGAGGTTGCACGTGTTCCAAACTTCTTGAACAAAGTCATTACAGGGGTTGAGAGTTGGTGTTACGGGTATGACCCAGAAACCAAGCAAGCGTCAAGCCAGTGGACTCCCAACTCTCCCAGACCAAAAAAAGCAAGGCAAGTGAGGTCAAATGTGAAGACGATGATCATTGTCTTTTTTGATGTTCGTGGAATTGTGCATCGGCCAGAGTGTTAACCAGCACTTTAACCTGGATGTTTTAAGGCGTCTGCGAGAGGATGTGAGGAGGAAACGCCCGGAACTTTGGCGATCAGATGACTGGTTTCTGCATCACGACAACGCTCCAGCTAACACGGCCTTACGAATGACCCACTATTTGGCATCTCAGAGGTGGTCTGTCGTTTCCCACACTCCGTATTCGCCGGACATAGCCCCGTGCGACTTTTTCCTATTTCCACGAATGAGGAAAACGCTAAAAGGAGAGCGTTATGACGTAGTGGAGGCGGTAAAAACAGCTTCGCAAAGGGCATTGGACAATATCAAACTTGAAGAGTTCCAAACATGCTTCCAACAGTGGGAAGAGAGACTTGACAAGTGCATCGCATGAAATGGAGAGTATTTTGAAGGTGACTGAAGTAATTTTGTAAAAAGGTTCATCAATAAATGTTTTATGACAACAATCCGGTTTCTTTTGGGTCCCCCCTCGTATGTGTACCACGCTTGGTAGAAATCGATCAAAGGCTTTAGGAGGAGCTTTTTAGCTGGGGCTTTTCCAAAGTACGCTCATGTCACACATATTTAACGTTTTTTACACATATTTGTACTCATATTTCACCTGTGTCTGTAGCGAATTTTATCCTGCAGTTTCCATTTCGGGCAGCTCATTCTATGACGTCATATCTCGTTAGCAATGTGTCGTACAATGATATAATTTTTCAAGTACACTCAATGCTACATTCTTATACTGCCTGTTATATGGGTTGCGAACAGAGTTAGCAGCTATTGTGTTCTTCCAACTTTTATAATGCAGGGTGCCTAGGAAGCTGTTTTCTCGGATCGCTAGACAATTCAAGCAATCGTATGAACGGAGCTTATTACAGTAAGTTAAATTGACAATACTTTGCGTATTCACAAAGGTGTGTCGCAAGCAAATGGCGACATGCAAATAATGAGTGTCCTTCGGTATATACCATTTCATTGCAAGCAAAAGCCGGCCGAAGTGGCCGTGCGGTTGAAGGCGCTGCAGCCTGGAACCGCGAGACCGCTACGGTCGCAGGTTCGAATCCTGCCTCGGGCATAGATGTTTGTGATGTCATTAGGTTAGTTAGGTTTAACTAGTTCTAAGTTCTAGGGGACTAATGACCTCAGCAGTTGAGTCCCATAGTGCTCAGAACCATTTGAACCATTTTTTGCAAGCAAAACAATACAGTTCATAAGTCAGTGCTATAGCGTTTGTATGACAACTCGTCTGCCACTCCTGTCTTGGTGTCTTCCTAGAGAGGGGTCCGTCAGCGTACTATTGGCTGACGTAATCTCGCAGCCCTCTCAGTTCTTCCATTCTTGATCGTCGTGCCGGCGCTTGTCATTACGCCGGAACAGTAGCAAAGAGGTAATACATTAAAATGTCATACATGATCCGACAGTTTTCGCGCATCTCAGTGTTTATGATATATCTATTGAAGTATGTGTCGTACAGCAATATATTTTTCTCAGCGGCAGATGCAGATACTGTCTGCGAAAATCGTTGCGAGTAGAGTTAGTAGCAACGAAGTAACATATTTATTATATCTTGCATGATTCGCCAATTTTTGGCGCATCTCTACATCTACATCTACATTTATACTCCGCAAGCCACGCAACGGTGTGTGGCGGAGGGCACTTTACGTGCCACTGTCATTACCTCCGTTTCCTGTACCACTCGCGTATGGTTTGCGGGAAGAACGACTCCCGGAAAGCCTCCGTGCGCGCTCGAATCTCTCTAATTTTACATTCTTGATCTCCTCGAGATATGTAAGTACATAAGTAGCAGAGCGCCTCTCTTGCAGAGTCTGCCACTTGAATTTGCTATACATCTCCGTAACGCTATCACGCTTACCAAATAACCCTGTGACGAAACGCGCCGCTCTTCTTTGGATCTTCTCTATCTCCTCCGTCAACCCGACCTGGTACGGATCCCACACCGATGGGCAATACTCAAGCACAGGTCGAACGAGTGTTTTGTAAGCCACCTCCTTTGTTGATGGACTACATTTTCTAAGGACTCTCCCAATGAATCTCAACCTGGTACCCGCCTTACCAACAATTAATTTTATATGATCATTCCACTTCAAATCGTTCCGCACGCATACTCCCAGATATTTTACAGAAGTAACTGCTACCAGTGTTTATGACGTCATATCTCCTGACCTATGTGTCGCATAATGATATAGTTTTGCTGAGACATTCAGCGGTGTATTCGAATACCATCTGCAAAGTTTGTCGCAAATAAGGTTAGTAGTAAAGAAGTAATGAACTGAAAGGTCATGCTCCACGCAGTCGTTTTGCTGCATCAAAAGCAAAAATGTAGTAAGCCATAAATTTTTTTCGTTTCATCACTTTGTGAGTGTCGTAGGCGAGAAAAAGTTTCTTAAGGGTTGAAAATATGTGTAAAGTTCTCAAATACAAAATGACTAAGGTATGGGTATTGGCGCGTCCTGGGCTACACTGCTTTTTGACCCCCTCACCCCTTTGCTCTTACCCCCACAGCGATTATTTCCAGAAAGTAAGTGATATGTGTAGCAACTTTGTTTGACAACGGTCCAGTGGTCTGTGAGGAGATATGAAAAAATATATGCATACATATTTAGGTACATCATTTTTTATATATGTATGGATATAATCCTCCGTCTCTTTTGGCACTATCGAAAGAGAATATGTTCCTACTCATCGAAAGTACTTAATACCTGGCTAACTTACTGTGTGTCCGCAGCACGAGATGCAGGATTAGCTAGTGGGCCATTGGGGGGTCATCTTCCAACACAGCAGCTTCCGTATACCAAGCGCTGTAACACTCCGTCGTCAGGCCACAAGTGGCCCATCGGGACCATCCGACCGCCGTGTCATCCTAAATGAGGATGTGGATAGGAGGGGCGTGTGGTCAGCACACCGCTCTCCAGTCGTTATGATGGTTTTCTTTGAGCGGACCCGCTACTATTCGGTCGAGTAGCTCCTCAATTGGCATCACGAGGCTGAGTACACCCCGAAAAATGGCAACAGCGTATGACGGCCAAGATGGTCACCCATCCAAGTGCCGGCCACACCCGACAGCGCTTAACTTCGGTGATCTGACGGGAACCGGTGTATCCACTGCGGCAAGGCCGTTGCTAAGCACTGTAGTGCTCTGTGATAAAAGGAATCCCTGAAGGCTAGGATTGAAGCTGTTATCACAAACAGCTGAGAATGACAGATGACGACACCATAGAACAGGTAATGAGATATCTCGATGGTGCTGCGGGAATGCAGTCGGTCGTAGTTTTCTACCACGCATGATATTTCATCTGGAGAACTGCCAGAAACCTTCAACGGCCCACCCCTGGCATGTACCCAGATGAAGATGCGAGGTAGACAGAAAACAACAATCAATTGCACTCCCAGAACAACACTGGGTTTTTATGCTCCAGGAAAATTTCAATATTCACAGAATGTGGGGTGTATGCTTGGTGGAATGTCTCCAGCTACTTGTAGCGTCTGGCCTATGGAACTCTGTTGACCATTCTCCTTTCATAGGCTCTTATGATGACATTTTACTTCAGCTAAGGAACCGTAAGAGAGAGACTATTAGGAAAATTGGAAAAAGCAGATTAGCACGTGACATCTAGAGAAATCAGTCCGTACGTGTGTTACTACGTACATCCATTACCTAGACGTGCATCTTTGGAAATATGTAGGTAGCATTTATCGCGTGAGTAACTGGCGAAAACTCTCTTAGCGTGAGAATGGTGTAACTGTGGATGACGCTAAACGACATTGCACTTGCTACTGGGCTGACAGACTATGCCAGATGCATGTCTTCTAAATTACGTTTGTGTTGTAGCGATGCATCTACCTGAAGGTACTGTTGAAAGGCGCTCAATATCGGTCAGTCCCAGAAGTGCACGCAACAGAACTATCTGTGGCCTTTAAAACAGAACAATAATATTCTGGGAGTTTACTTGTGTACCGCACAGGACAGTCAGCATTAGTGCAACTAGGTAGTTGTGGGCTGGCTCCAAGGCGTAACATGAGTTATTATGATCATTGAGGGGTGAATGGTTAGTACGCGTCAATTAGCCATTACTACTGCAAGTGCGAAGGGAATGGCAAAAAATGTGACCAGACCACTGCACAAACTACTTCACATGCTGCAAGAGCTGCAGGCACTGTCTGCCTGAGAAACATCTCCCAAGTAGATACACAACTGCGTACAATACTCGTCCACCACAGACTATCGTTTTGTGTTGTAGTTGTGGTTATATGAAACTGCTGAAATTCGGACTGATGTTATGAGATTAAAGAAAAGTGGAAATTAGGCATTAATGATCCAGCGACATTGGTGTCATTGGAGACATAGCACAATGTCAGATTAGACAAGGAAGGGCAAGAAAATCGTTTCTGAAGGAACCATGCCCACATTTGCCTTGACTGGCTGAAGGAAACTTCAGGAAACATAAATTTGGGCGGCCGGGCGGAGATGTGAATCACATTCCTCCCAAGTTGAAGTCCGGGCACTAAATGTGTTTTAAATCCGTTGTTTGGAAACCAGCTGCTTTACAGAATTACCGAATTTGCCACATGAAACGTCACGCACAGGCACGTTCCATTCATATTAGATTAGATTAGATTTACTTTCATTCCAACTGATCCGTAGTGAGAAGGTCCACCAGGATGTAGAACATGTCAGAAAAACAATAATAAACGACAAATATTTACAACTCAAACAAATAAGCTAATGTACCATTCCACAGGTTCCAAGTGGAATGATCGTCATTTTTAATGAACACTATATGAAAGTCATTTTACAAATACTAATGCACTGAATTTAAAATAAAAAAGTTTTTTATTATTTATAAGGTAATAAACGTGTAATACAACTACTATAATACTGCTCGTAAACTTTGACGCTTCCAATCAAGAGTTTTTTGATTTAATTATTGCACATTCATTTGTTCATATCGTATGTTCCGCAGTGCAGTTTTTCTATAAATTTCACAGTTATTAAAAAATATCAGAGCTTTTGATTATCCTATACCGGATTAGCTTCCGATTATACGAGTTTATTCGGCAATGAGTGACCTCTCATCGATTATCGGAGGCTTGCAGGAGACGAACAAGTTCAAATTGCAATCCAAATTTTATTTGAGTCGATGAGGCAATTGTACTCATAGTAAAGGATTGTCATCTCAATTCAATTGTGCATACGAGTCCTGCAAACTATTCTCTCGTACTACCTTAAAAAATTCTACTCTATTTATACACAGAGTTATCAGACTGGTCTTAAAAGAAATACACCGTCAATTTGGTTTCTCGTCCACTTCCTAAATCTTTTGTGACTTCATTAACAGCGAGTGAATTGTATCACAGTTTTCTCTAAGGTCGTACACGTAATTACAAACCTGACAAGCATTTACAAATCCCCGTCGCTTCCAAACAGTCCAATGCTTGTGCATTGTGCAAGCTTTAATATTTACTTCATATTCATGGAGAACGGGGATTTGCACCTTTTTCCAGCTTTGTTGTTGTGATGCGAAAAAAGCAAGAAGGGGAAATAAAATAAAACGAAAAACATATTCTCAAAATAAATTACTCTGCGAATTGAAGATATGTTCATATATGTATAATTATTTCAGAATCAAAGCGAAACATATTTGGCTAGCCTATCAATAGTAACACTGTCGATTAAAAAGTAGAATACAGTCATCAGAGAAGCCATAATACACTCCTGGAAATAGAAAAAAAACACATTGACACCGGTGTGTCAGACCCACCATACTTGCTCCGGACACTGCGAGAGGGCTGTACAAGCAATGATCACACGCACGGCACAGCGGACACACCAGGAACCGCGGTGTTGGCCGTCGAATGGCGCTAGCTGCGCAGCATTTGTGCATCGCCGCCGTCAGTGTCAGCCAGTTTGCCGTGGCATACGGAGCTCCATCGCAGTCTTTAACACTGGTAGCATGCCGCGACAGCGTGGACGTGAACCGTATGTGCAGTTGACGGACTTTGAGCGAGGGCGTATAGTGGGCATGCGGGAGGCCGGGTGGACGTACCGCCGAATTGCTCAACACGTGGGGCGTGAGGTCTCCACAGTACATCGATGTTGTCGCCAGTGGTCGGCGGAAGGTGCACGTGCCCGTCGACCTGGGACCGGACCGCAGCGACGCACGGATGCACGCCAAGACCGTAGGATCCTACGCAGTGCCGTAGGGGACCGCACCGCCACTTCCCAGCAAATTAGGGACACTGTTGCTCCTGGGGTATCGGCTAGGACCATTCGCAACCGTCTCCATGAAGCTGGGCTACGGTCCTACACACCGTTAGGCCGTCTTCCGCTCACGCCCCAACATCGTGCAGCCCGCCTCCAGTGGTGTCGCGACAGGCGTGAATGGAGGGACGAATGGAGACGTGTCGTCTTCAGCGATGAGAGTCGCTTCTGCCTTGGTGCCAATGATGGTCGTATGCGTGTTTGGCGCCGTGCAGGTGAGCGCCACAATCAGGACTGCATACGACCGAGGCACACAGGGCCAACACCCGGCATCATGGTGTGGGGAGCGATCTCCTACACTGGCCGTACACCACTGGTGATCGTCGAGGGGACACTGAATAGTGCACGGTACATCCAAACCGTCATCGAACCCATCGTTCTACCATTCCTAGACCGGCAAGGGAACTTGCTGTTCCAACAGGACAATGCACGTCCGCATGTATCCCGTGCCACCCAACGTGCTCTAGAAGGTGTAAGTCAACTACCCTGGCCAGCAAGATCTCCGGATCTGTCCCCCATTGAGCATGTTTGGGACTGGATGAAGCGTCGTCTCACGCGGTCTGCACGTCCAGCACGAACTCTGGTCCAACTGAGGCGCCAGGTGGAAATGGCATGGCAAGCCGTTCCACAGGACTACATCCAGCATCTCTACGATCGTCTCCATGGGAGAATAGCAGCCTGCATTGCTGCGAAAGGTGGATATACACTGTACTAGTGCCGACATTGTGCATGCTCTGTTGCCTGTGTCTTTGTGCCTGTGGTTCTGTCAGTGTGATCATGTGATGTATCTGACCCCAGGAATGTGTCAATAAAGTTTCCCCTTCCTGGGACAATGAATTCACGGTGTTCTTATTTCAATTTCCAGGAGTGTATTAAACAAAAGACTGTGGCAATTTTGCAGTTTCTCGTGAGTTGGAGGAGTTATGAAACCACAAATACGAAACTACACTACTGGCCATTAAAGATGATACACCACGAAGATGACGTGCTACAGACGCGAAATTTAACCGACAGGAAAAAGATGCTGTGATATGCAAATGATTAGCTTTTCAGAGCATTCACACAAGGTTGGCGCTGGTGGCGACACCTACAACGTGCTGACATGAGGAAAGTTTCCAACCGATTTCTCATACACAAACAGCAGTTGACCGGCGTTGCCTGGTGAGACGTTGTTGTGATGCCTCGTGTAAGGAGGAGAAATGCGTACCATCACATTTCCAACTTTGATACAGGTCGGATTGTAGCCGATCGCGATTGCGGTTTATCGTATCGCGACATTGCTGCTCGCGTTGGTCGAAATCCAATAACTGTTAGCAGAATATGGAATCGGTGGCTTCAGGAGGGTAATACGGAACGCCGTGCTGGATCCCAACGGCCTCGTATCACTAGCAGTCGAGATGACAGGCATCTTATCCGCATGGCTGTAACGGATCGTGCAGCCACGTCTCGATCCCTGAGTCAACAGATGGGGACGTTTGCAAGACAACAACCATCTGCACGAACAGTTCGACGACGTTTGCAGCAGCATGGACTATCAGCTCGGAGACCATAGCTGCGGTTACCCTTGACGCTGCACCACAGACAGGAGCGCCTGCGATGGTGTACTCAACGACGAACCTGGGTGCACGAATGGCAAAACGTCATTTTTTCGAATGAATCCAGGTTCTGTTTACAGCATCATGATGGTCGCATCCGTGTTTGGCGACATCGCGGTGAACGCACATTGGAAGCGTGTATTCGTCATCGCCTTACTGGCGTACCACCCAGCGTGATGGTATGGGGTGCCATTGGTTACACGTCTCGGTCACCTCTTGTTTGCATTGAAGGCACTTTGAACAGTGGACGTTACATTTCAGATGTGTTACGACCCGTGGCTCTGCCCTTCATTCCATCCCTGCGAAACCCCACATTTCGGCAGGATAATGCACGATCGCATGTTGCAGGTCCTGTACGGACCTTTCTGGAAACAGAAAACGTTCGACTGCTGCCCTAGCCAGCACATTCTCCAGATCTCTCACCAATTGAAAACGTCTGGTCAATGGTGGCCGAGCAACTGGCTCGTCACAATACGCCAGTCACTACTCTTGACGAACTGTGGTATCGTGTTGAAGCTGCATGAGCAGCTGTACCTGTACACGCCATCCGAGCTCTGTTTGACTCAATGCCCAGGCGTATCAACGCCGTTATTACGGCCAGAGGTGGTTGTTCTGGGTCCTGATTTCTCAGGATTTATACACCCAAATTGCGTGAAAATCTAATCGTGTCAGTTCTAGAATAGTATATTTGTCCAATGAATACCCGTTTATCATCTTCATTTCTTCTTGGTGTAGCAATTATAGTGGCCAGGAGTGTATACACGCACAGTAAATAACACGCGAGTGTTGACTTGTGTAGCTAATCTCTTACTGCCCCTGATTTAAAAAAAATACCTATTTTCCCCCCTGAAACAGTTGGTTCTGGGAGATTTTATCTTTTTCATAATGTGTTTTTCTATGACATGGTCTATTTTGTTTCGTATTTTGTTGAAAATAAGTATAACATATGCAACATCCCTTTTCGTCTTACCATGATATGCTTCGATTTCATGCTGATGAAACAAGGGAAGCTTTCGTATGCTCCAGGAAATTTATATAGCAATTTGCTTTTGATTTGCTGCATGCAGTTTCAAACCTATACAGAGTGTTTTTCATCTTGCTAAATTTGATAAATGTTCATAATTTGATAACTTTGATTCAGTATCCACCACCGGCAGAAGCCAGAACTAATTTATTTTTGTTGGTATCGCTCTCAGAGGCTAATAATGGGCAGCAAAAACAGTTCAGTTTCATTTTTGATGGTGAGTATCCTTTTCCTTCAGTATTTAGTCACTTTCAAATGTGAGTAAAACCACGACAAAGTCAAAAACAATGAGTTCCTGTAGCATGTTCACCTAGTCTTTCTGTAGATTTCCTCCCCATTTTGATATATCTCACTAACCTTTTCAATAATCCAAATGCTCTGGAAATTTGGAATAGCTACTGGCCAATGTGCACTATCTGTCGATGAAGACGAGTCGAAGTTAGATATATCAGAAATATGTCCATTCTCAGTAATTTCCCCATCATTAATATCGTTGTCATCTTTTATTCACTTTCACTTACGTCACAGTCTTAATTAAAATCACATACACTAGGCTTTTTACCTGTGTTTGTTGTCTCAACCGTTTATCTCTACACTGGAGCCAGATTCAACACTTTGATTACTATTAAACATTTTTGGAAGTTTACTGTCAACAGCCGTTAAGTAATGCATAAAATGCATATTTGAACCATCAACTGTTTTTATATTACACCCAAACAGCTACTGGTTTCGGTTTTGGACCATACTATTTAGTATTCGAATGTTTATTGTTTACTGTTAAAGTCACGGTCGTTACATTTTCGATTTTATGCGCTAGGAGCGCTGCTGTCGTGTCACGTGGCGAGGTCGCCCGCGAACTTAATTATGTGAATCAGGCCCACGAATCACCGAAGGTTGCCCATGTCTGGCTTAAGGTGTGGCTTGAAGCTCTTCGTGTCGCCACCCCATTACAACCCAGAATGAAAAGATGAATCCCAACTGTCTGCGACGTGTGTAACTCATATGACAGTCTTCTAAATGTTTCGGTATCGTGTAAGGATCGTTTCACTCTGGTCCCGATAGAAAATACGCTGTTGTTGGGAGATACATGGTAACAAGACATTTAATACTGGTCCGGCGCCGTTCAAACGCCATAAGGGTGCCGTGCTACTGCTGTGGGAAGCCGGCAGCCCCCACTGCCACAGCCAGCTGCCGGTCACCTCAAACAAGCGACCAATGGAGTGGCTGTTGTGGGGCATTGTTGGCGTTCACATCTGGCGGTATCTGACGTTTGTTGTTGTCACTGCTTGTATATTCTTCCTGAAATTATACTTGGTGGTGGTAAGTTCCTATGGGACCAAATTGCTGAGCTCATCGGTCCCAGCCGGCCAATGTGGCCGAGCGGTTCTCGGCGCTTCAGTCCGGAACCACGCGGCTGCTACGGTCACAGGTTCGAATCCTGCCTTGGGCATGATGTGTGTGATGTCCTTAGGTTACTTAGGTTTAAGTAGTTCTTAGTCTAGGGGACTGATGACCTCAGATGTTAAGTACCATAATGCTTAGAGCCATTTTTCATAGGTCCCTCCTGGGCTTACACCCTACAGGGGGTGCGCGAACAGTGGCGGCTATGCACCCTTAGACCACGCAGCTAGCCCGGGCAAATTATACTTGTTCTTACCTGTTTTTATCGTGGTTGAAGCAGAGACCAGAAGTAAGTGATCGATCCATTTTGTGGGACAAAACTCAAGATTTTTAAACAAAAAAATGCTTGGACAGACTTAGTCAAAGAGTTAAGCGATGACTTTGAAGAAATGGGTGAAAATGAAAAAGAAAAATTGACAAGACTGTAACTATAGCAAAGATCTATGAATCTGTAACTGCTGGCCATATACCTGAAACAAATTTTCCAAATCAGTGTCATATGAAATTTATATAACCTTGCAAATGGCAACATACGATGGTTGTATAATAGTATCATTATATCACTGAATTAAAGCAAAACAAACTATAAATTTAAAAAACCAGCTTTACTTAAAACAAAAAGGGAAAACCAGTGTGCCGGCCGGAGTGGCCATGCGGTTCTAGGCGCTACAGTCTGGAACCGAGCGACCGCTACGGTCGCAGGTTCGAATCCTGCCTTGGGCATGGATGTGTGTGATGTCCTTAGGTTAGTTAGGTTTAATTAGTTCTAAGTTCTAGGCGACTGATGACCTCAGAAGTTAAGTCGCATAGTGCTCAGAGCCATTTGAACCATTTTTGAAACCAGTGCTAGTTGAACTTGAACTAATTAGTGCCTTGAAGCGAAAGCCACATCTGTAAACGTCGAATTTCAGTGGGCTGATTCCGTCCTTTGACGGTTTTGACGACGATGGAGTAGTGGAGATAAAAAAACGCAAAAAAATCAGTAAATGCATGTGTGGCACTAGAATGTCCCATGGATACCACTCAGCATTGGGTATCCTGCACTGCACTCTATAGTCACGTTACCAAAACTTCACAGGAACGTTTTGCACATCCCTCGCTGTCTCAGACCACTCCGATACGTCATCACTTTGTTCATTCAGTTTATAAATTTAATATTTAAAGATTTTTTTCAAACGTCGTTTTGCTTTTGAGATTTTTGCCGCTTACAATACTGTATTGCAATAGATACGTCTTTGGTTCTTAAGTGAGTTTCAGATACATAATATTATTGAAGTCCCCTGAAAAAGGAGTAAAAATTACACTAGAATTTTAAATGCGCCATTTCTTTCACTCATTTGGGTAGGTTAGACACATGCCTTGAAAGATTGCTTTGGCATTTGACAGAATCCTCTATTTTTTCACGCAGATCACCAAAGTTTGGTTCAAATGGTTCAAATGGCTCTGAGCACTATGGGACTCAACTGCTGTGGTCATAAGTCCCCTAGAACTTAGAACTACTTAAACCTAACTAACCTAAGGACATCACACACATCCATGCCCGAGGCAGGATTCGAACCTGCGACCGTAGCGGTCGTACGGTTCCAGACTGTAGCGCCTTTAACCGCTCGGCCACTCCGGCCGGCGCACCAAAGTTTGCACACTGATCCTAAAATAGTTGAAAAATTTGTCCTTTATTCTTACGTGCAGATCGTCAAAAGTTTGCTTACTCGTCCTAAGTTGTTGAAAAATTTCTCATCATAATTTCTGAAGTCCTCAAAAAGTATAATGGATGCCGCAACATCGTCTCATCTCATTTTGACTAGATGAACCCACTGCATCGTATTTCTTCTTCTTTTCTTCAGGCATCTCTAAAAGACCACCCATTGTAGTAATTTATTGCGATCCATTTGCTTAATTCTGTATCAACTTTGGAAATACATCTACAAGTGCCAACGTCTGAGGCGCTACTGCTGCTACAGCCCATCAGGTACTGTCCGCACCAGCTCCCGCGCTGTTTACGCAACAGCCGTGTTGTGAAAAGTGCCCACCCAGCAGCCGTGCACCCGGCGCCGTTTCGCACGGCAGCCAGACAATTATGAAAAGAGCATTTCGGGACTGAGGTGCCAGCCTGGTATTTACTTAGCGAGATGTGGGAAACCACCTAAAAACCACATCCATACTGGCCAGCACACCAACCTCGGCCTTAATCCACCGGCGCACCTCCCTGTCCTGGAAGTGGTGCTTTAACACGCACAGCTAGCCGGACAGGAAACATTTGTGTGGCATAGGTATCAAAAAAAGTTTTGTATACAATAATTGCTTCTAGCACACAACTGCTTATCATTCTACATTAATTTGAGTTTCATGCTACATTTTAAAATATTACAAAAATTCTAAAAATTCTGGACACAGCTATTGGTAATTGCCCTGGCCTGATAATAGGCAAGTAGGTGTTTTGGCTTTGTTTGGGATTTGGTTAAAAATGGTCTGATCCTTGAACCTCCAACTCTCAAGGGCCTCGAGATTTTGAGGCCGCCCTAGGACCTGGATCCTTCCCCCCGCCCCATACGCTCAGACCCAGCGCTACTCCCTCCCCCTCCTCCCCGCCAGACCCCCACCCTTTTACTCCGCCACTGAGAGAGTGTAAGCAATCACGTGTTGTCAGATGTGAATACAATGTCGTATTTCCTTAGCCACCATATCTGACTTCAGAAATTTCAATCGCGAATTGTTGGCGTTCATTTGTAGCCATGAAAGGCAACCATTCTTATGGAATGTAAAGACGATCAAGACAAAGGAAAGAGAGACGCTGTGTAAGAAATGCTTCTCCAGAGAAACGGTAATAAAATAAATAAATTCTTGAAGAACGAATTATAGAAATTATAGGTCTGTATCTGCTGTCTTTGTACCTTCTTCCTGTCGCCATAAGTCGCAATGTTGCTGTTAGTCTGTCATGTGGCATTACAGCGTCTCTCATGACCGTATCCTGCTATTTAATCAAAGGCATAACGAATGTCAGGAATACGACTTTCTTTTCTTTAACCACTCTTTAAGTATCGAGTTTCCTCTTTTTTTTCATAATACAAGCGGAAAGGCTGACAAAGCCAGCGTATTGTCGCCCGGGCTCGACATTTACTGGTAAGCAAACTGATGCTTGTACAAACATGTTTGAGCAAGATGGATACATTCTTTTGCGGAAGCGTGCTTGTCAAAGTTGCAGTTAGGCACGGGGCCAGCAGCGCCCATACAACGAAGTGCGGCGCTTATAACCAGAAGTTAGCGACAATGTTGTTATGTGCTCTGTTTGCTGTTCATAGTTATAGTAGCCGCAGAAGTTCGTCCCAGGCCTACGAAAGACTTCGTGTGTAGATACTAGTTTCAATGCACAACGCTGTTCTGTGAGGGAATGGCTGTTTTATTCATCATTATTGTCACAATTTCTTCTAAGAAATGGCAAACTTCGTACGATGTCAGTCGCAAGTACATTAGAAAATGGAAAGAAAGCTAAGTTTGAATTAAAAAACCACTGACAGTGGGTTGAACGCAGCGTACTGCTATTTCTGCCGCTGCAGCTTTATACATAACGCAGCAATCCATTATAACATAAAAATCAGACATGCACAAACAAAATAATTTGGGTGAAAGTCACTGTTAAAGCAGGCTCAGACATGGTAATTGGATGTCTCTATAGGCCCCCTGGCTCAGCAGCTGTTGTGGCTGAACATCTGAAGGATAATTTGGTAAATATTTCGAGTAGATTTCCCCACCATGTTATAGTTCTGGGTGGAGATTTTAATTTGCCGGATATAGACTGGGAGACTCAAACGTTCATAACGGGTAGCAGGGACTAAGAATCCAGTGTAATTTTTTTAAGTGCTTTATCTGAAAACTACCTTGAGCAGTTAAACAGAGAACCGACTCGTGGCGATAACATATTAGACCTTCTGGTGACCAACAGCCCCGAACTATTTGAAACAGTTAACGCAGAACAGGGAATCAGCGATCATAAAGCGGTTACTGCATCGATGATTTCAGCCGTAAATAGAAATATTAAAAAAGGCAGGAAGATTTTTCTGTTTAGCAAAAGTGACAAAAAGCAGATTACAGAGTACCTGACGGCTCAACACAAAAGTTTTGTCTCAAGTACAGATAGTGTTGACGATCAGTGGACAAAGTTCAAAACTATCGTACCACATGTGTTAGATGAGTATGTGACAAGCAAGATCGTAAGAGATGGAAAAGAGCCACCGTGGTGCAACAACCGAGTTAGAAAACTGCTGCGGAAGCAAAGGGAACTTTACAGCAAACATAAACATAGCCAAAGCCTTGCAGACAAACAAAAATTACGCGAAGCGAAATGTAGTGTGAGGAGGGCTATGCGAGAGGCGTTCAATGAATTCGAAAGTAAAGTTCTATGTACTGACTTGGCAGAAAATCCTAAGAAATTTTGGTCTTATGTCAAAGCGGTAGGTGGATCAAAACAAAATGTCCAGACACTCTGTGACCAAAATGGTACTGAAACAGAGGATGACAGATTAAAGGCCGAAATACTAAATGTCTTTTTCCAAAGCTGTTTCACAGAGGAAGACTGCACTGTAGTTCCTTCTCTAGATTGTCGCACAGATGACAAAATGGTAGATATCGAAATAGACGACAGAGGGATAGAGAAACAATTAAAATCGCTCAAAAGAGGAAAGGCCGCTGGACCTGATGGGATACCAGTTCGATTTTACACAGAGTACGCGAAGGAACTTGCCCCCCTTCTTGCAGCGGTGTACCGTAGGTCTCTAGAAGAGCGTAGCGTTCCAAAGGATTGGAAAATGGCACAGGTCGTCCCCGTTTTCAAGAAGGGACGTCGAACAGATGTGCAGAACTATAGACCTATTATCTCTAACGTCGATCAGTTGTAGAATTTTGGAACACGTATTATGTTCGAGTATAATGACTTTTCTACTCTGTAGGAATCAGCATGGGTTTCGAAAAAGACGGTCGTGCGAAACCCAGCTCGCGCTATTCGTCCACGAGACTCAGAGGGCCATAGACACGGGTTCACAGGTACACTCCTGGAAATTGAAATAAGAACACCGCGAATTCATTGTCCCAGGAAGGGGAAACTTTATTGACACATTCCTGGGGTCAGATACATCACATGATCACACTGACAGAACCACAGGCACATAGACACAGGCAACAGAGCATGCACAATGTCGGCACTAGTACAGTGTATATCCACCTTTCGCAGCAATGCAGGCTGCTATTCTCCCATGGAGACGATCGTAGAGATGCTGGATGTAGTCCTGTGGAACGGCTTGCCATGCCATTTCCACCTGGCGCCTCAGTTGGGCCAGCGTTCGTGCTGGACGTGCAGACCGCGTGAGACGACGCTTCATCCAGTCCCAAACATGCTCAATGGGGGACAGATCCGGAGATCTTGCTGGCCAGGGTAGTTGACTTACACCTTCTAGAGCACGTTGGGTGGCACGGGATACATGCGGACGTGCATTGTCCTGTTGGAACAGCAAGTTCCCTTGCCGGTCTAGGAATGGTAGAACGATGGATGTACCGTGCACTATTCAGTGTCCCCTCGACGATCACCAGTGGTGTACGGCCAGTGTAGGAGATCGCTCCCCACACCATGATGCCGGGTGTTGGCCCTGTGTGCCTCGGTCGTATGCAGTCCTGATTGTGGCGCTCACCTGCACGGCGCCAAACACGCATACGACCATCATTGGCACCAAGGCAGAAGCGACTCTCATCGCTGAAGACGACACGTCTCCATTCGTCCCTCCATTCACGCCTGTCGCGACACCACTGGAGGCGGGCTGCACGATGTTGGGGCGTGAGCGGAAGACGGCCTAACGGTGTGCGGGACCGTAGCCCAGCTTCATGGAGACGGTTGCGAATGGTCCTCGCCGATACCCCAGGAGCAACAGTGTCCCTAATTTGCTGGGAAGTGGCGGTGCGGTCCCCTACGGCACTGCGTAGGATCCTACGGTCTTGGCGTGCATCCGTGCGTCGCTGCGGTCCGGTCCCAGGTCGACGGGCACGTGCACCTTCCGCCGACCACTGGCGACAACATCGATGTACTGTGGAGACCTCACGCCCCACGTGTTGAGCAAGTCGGCGGTACGTCCACCCGGCCTCCCGCATGCCCACTATACGCCCTCGCTCAAAGTCCGTCAACTGCACATACGGTTCACATCCACGCTGTCGCGGCATGCTACCAGTGTTAAAGACTGCGATGGAGCTCCATATGCCACGGCAAACTGGCTGACACTGACGGCGGCGGTGCACAAATGCTGCGCAGCTAGCGCCATTCGACGGCCAACACCGCGGTTCCTGGTGTGTCCGCTGTGCCGTGCGTGTGATCATTGCTTGTACAGCCCTCTCGCAGTGTCCGGAGCAAGTATGGTGGGTCTGACACACCGGTGTCAATGTGTTCTTTTTTCCATTTCCAGGAGTGTAGATGCCGTGTTTCTTGACTTCCGCAAGGCGTTCGATACAGTTCCCCACAGTCGTTTAATGAACAAAGTAAGGGCATATGGACTATCAGATCAATTGTGTGATTGGATTGAAGAGTTCCTAGATAACAGAACACAGCATGTCATTCTCAATCGAGAGAAATCTTCCGAAGTAAGAGTGATTTCAGGTGTGCCGCAGGGGAGTGTCATAGGACCGTTGCTATTCACAATATACATAAATGACCTTGTGGATGACATCGGAAGTTCACTGAGGCTTTTTGCAGATGATGCTGTGGTGTATCGAGAGGTTGTAACACTGGAAAATTGTACTGAAATGCAGGAGGATCTGCAGCGAATTGACGCATGGTGCAGGGAATGGCAATTGAATCTCAATGTAGACAAGTGTAATGTGCTGCGAATACATAGAAAAATAGATCCCTTATCATTTAGCTACAAAATAGCAGGTCAGCAACTGGAAGCAGTTAATTCCATAAATTCTCTGGGAGTACGCATTAGGAGTGATTTAAAATGGAATGATCATATAAAGTTGATCGTCGGTAAAGCAGATGCCAGACTGAGATTCTTGGAAGAATCCTAAGGAAATGCAATCCGAAAACAAAGGAAGTAGGTTACAGTACGGTTGTTCGCCCACTGCTTGAATACTGCTCAGCAGTGTGGGATCCGTACCAGATAGGGTTGATAGAAGAGATAGAGAAGATCCAACGGAGAGCAGCGCGCTTCGTTACAGGATCATTTAGTAATCGCAAAAGCGTTACGGAGATGATAGATAAACTCCAGTGGAAGACTCTGCAGGAGAGACGCTCAGTAGCTCGGTATGGGCTTTTGTTAAAGTTTCGAGAACATACCTTCACCGAAGGGTCAAGCAGTATATTGCTCCCTCCTACGTATATCTCGCGAAGAGACCACGAGGATAAAATCAGAGAGATTAAAGCCCACACAGAAGCATACCGACAATCCTTCTTTCCACGAACAATACGAGGCTGGAATAGAAGGGAGAACCCATAGAGGTACTCAGGGTACCCTCCGCCACACACCGTCAGGTGGCTTGCGGAGTATGGATGTAGATGTAGAGAATATTCCAAAAAGTGACACATGTAATTACAGGACCAGAAATTTCCAAGGTAAGATGTTAAAGTAAAGATAGAGCAGTAAGTATGGCCTGTCGTTGCGCTAAACATGCAGTCAAACATTTAATTATGATAACTCAAGAGCATGGTGGCACTTTGAAACAAATGAAATTACGTAGACCCAAATGTGCTCCATTGATTAGAAAATGGGCTACGGCAAGGGCTAAAGTCACTTAGGGTGTCGGAAGCTCCTGCGTTGCTTGCTGGAGTTGGCAATTCGTTGTGTTGGTCATTGCCTATCGGGTGATAAGAGACGGTAGCAAGTGACAATCGCTGATTCAAAAATTTCTTTCGGCGGAGGATACGAAATGATTACACTTGTTTTCGACATGGAGAGCGCCAGAGCATCTTTTACTGATCTGGTTGTTATGGATTTTAAGGTTAGTTATTTATTTTCATATATATTTGGTGGATAAAGAAAACCTGATTGTGCTGACTGACTGACCTGCAGCGAAGCTTCAGTGCTTCGACTTATTTTGGAATGAAGAAATAATTGAATTTCTTCTCATTGAATCGACGAAGTGTGTTTTGTTCAAGAACTGCTCAGATCCAAAAATAACATATGAAGAGATAAAAGGTTGGAATGTGTGAAGTTGGGTGTGATTTAACAAAACCAACTATGCGAATGGAAGAAAAATACATTAGGTTAACATACTGACCTGTAGAGTAGACTGGGGCTTCGTTAGGCTGAAATGTGTGAAGTTGGGTGTGATTTAACAAAACCAACTATGCGAATGGAAGAAAAATACATTAGGTTAACATACTGACCTGTAGAGTAGACTGGGGCTTCGTTAGGCTGAAATGTACTAGCTAACTTTATTTACGAAAACTAAGAAATTACGAACGAACATTCTGACTAGCCACCGACAACTGATTCACGATTCGTCGTATTAATCCATTTTTGCCTAGCGTAACATACTCTCCTGGAAATTGAAATAAGAACACCGTGAATTCATTGTCCCAGGAAGGGGAAACTTTATTGACACATTCCTGGGGTCAGATACATCACATGATCACACTGACAGAACCACAGGCACATAGACACAGGCAACAGAGCATGCACAATGTAGGCACTAGTACAGTGTATATCCACCTTTCGCAGCAATGCAGGCTGCTATTCTCCCATGGAGACGATCGTAGAGATGCTGGATGTAGTCCTGTGGAACGGCTTGCCATGCCATTTCCACCTGGCGCCTCAGTTGGACCAGCGTTCGTGCTGGACGTGCAGACCGCGTGAGACGACGCTTCATCCAGTCCCAAACATGCTCAATGGGGGACAGATCCGCAGATCTTGCTGGCCAGGGTAGTTGACTTACACCTTCTAGAGCACGTTGGGTGGCACGGGATACATGCGGACGTGCATTGTCCTGTTGGAACAGCAAGTTCCCTTGCCGGTCTAGGAATGGTAGAACGATGGGTTCGATGGCGGTTTGGATGTACCGTGCACTATCCAGTCTCCCCTCGACGATCACCAGTGGTGTACGGCCAGTGTAGGAGATCGCTCCCCACACCATGATGCCGGGTGTTGGCCCTGTGTGCCTCGGTCGTATGCAGTCCTGATTGTGGCGCTCACCTGCACGGCGCCAAACACACATACGACCATCATTGGCACCAAGGCAGAAGCGACTCTCATCGCTGAAGACGACACGTCTCCATTCGTCCCTCCATTCACGCCTGTCGCGACACCACTGGAGGCGGGCTGCACGATGTTGGGGCGTGAGCGGAAGACGGCCTAACGGTGTGCGGGACCGTAGCCCAGCTTGATGGAGAAGGTTGCGAATGGTCCTCGCCGATACCCCAGGAGCAACAGTGTCCCTAATTTGCTGGGAAGTGGCGGTGCGGTCCCCTACGGCACTGCGTAGGATCCTACGGTCTTGGCGTGCATCCGTGCGTCGCTGCGGTCCGGTCCCAGGTCGACGGGCACGTGCACCTTCCGCTGACCACTGGCGACAACATCGATGTACTGTGGAGACCTCACGCCCCACGTGTTGAGCAATTCGGCGGTACGTCCACCCGGCCTCCCGCATGCCCACTATACGCCCTCGCTCAAAGTCCGTCAACTGCACATACGGTTCACGTCCACGCTGTCGCGGCATGCTACCAGTGTTAAAGACTGCGATGGAGCTCCGTATGCCACGGCAAACTGGCGGACAGTGACGGCGGCGGTGCACAAATGCTGCGCAGCTAGCGCCATTCGACGGCCAACACCGCGGTTCCTGGTGTGTCCGCTGTGCCGTGCGTGTGATCATTGCTTGTACAGCCCTCTCGCAGTGTCTGTAGCAAGTATGGTGGGTCTGACACACCGGTGTCAATGTGTTCTTTTTTCCATTTCCAGGAGTGTATATGTCAAGGAACAGCCTAACATTGTTTTCTCTCGTTGGCAACAATGCCCGCATTTGGAGTGGCTATTGTTGTATGGCTCTCAGATAAAGAGGCTTTGTTGTTCATGTTTAGTAGGTTTCAGTCAGTTGCAAGCAGTCAGTCAGTGACTGGTGCTTCAAGTATGGAAGACTTTTCTGAGTGAGATTATGTCTTGGAATAAGAAGCAAGTATCATTTTTTATCGCCAATTATAATACACTTTTTTTAAGTTATGGTTGATTATAATGTGAAAAGTATTGAAATTTATGTTAATGGTTATCTACAAAATGCAATTATTATTTTTGTGGCTCCAAATACAGTTTTAATTTTGTGTTGCATATATGTCACGCTAGGCAAAACAGTGAAAATAACGGTGCATTCTCTTTAGAGGTCTATCTCTCCATGATATCCTGGCTATTCTTAAAGGGGAAGAAGAAGATGCAACAGATATATTTATTGAACCTCCTGAAGCTAATGTGGATTCGGATGGAGATTCTGGGGAAGAAGACGGGGGAGGAAACGTCGATAATCTTGGACCAAGGCAACTCCAGGCTGGTGCAGAAGTGGTTTTAGGAAGTAAAAGCAGGTTAGGTAGTGAACCTGAGATTAATTTCTCTCCTGATGATAAACCAGATGAACAGGAAAAGTCACAGATTTTAAAAACTATAATCAGAGACTGGAAAAAAGGCGATCTGCGTAGTGTTAGTTCTGTATTTCCTGAGAGTGATTATAGTAAATACAGAAACTTGTCTCCAGTTCAGTGCTTCGACTTATTTTGGAATGAAGAAATAATTGAATTTCTTCTCATTGAATCGACGAAGTGTGTTTTGTTCAAGAACTGCTCAGATCCAAAAATAACATATGAAGAGATAAAAGGTTTTATAGGAATTCTAATTCTTTCTGGCTATAATCCTTTACCTAGCAGAAGATATTACTGGGATTCTGGATTGGACATGAGAAATGAAATGGTCCACAGCACGATGAGAAGGGACAGGTTTGAAACAATTATGAGATTCATTCACTCGTGTGTCAACACAAAAATAGATGCTAATGATAGACTGTGGAAACTTCGTCCATTAATAAATATACTAAGAAAAAAGTTTGCTCTGCACTTTCAGCCTGAGCAAGATTTGTCTTACGATGAAAGCATGATAAAGTATTTTGGCAGACATGGATGTAAACAGTTTCTGAAAGACAAGCCCATTAGATTTGGGTACAAATCATGGTGTCCAAACACAACCATAGGTTATCTAGTGGATTTTCAAATATTCCAAGAAGCTGATCATCAGAGGAATGAAAAATATGAGAAAGCATTTGGAAAATGTGCTGCTCCTTTGATTCAAATGATCGATTCTCTTCCTGAAAAGAACAAACATCTTCCCTACTGGTTTTATTTTGACAACCTGTTTACATCACAAACATTGTTGATTTACCTGAAGCAACGAGGTTTTGGTGCAACTGGGACTATTCGTGAAAATCGACTGCCTAAAGAGTGTCATCTCATACCTTCTAACACTATGTCCAAAAGGAATAAGAGAGGAGAGTTTGATTACAACAGCAGTTAGGAAAGTGGAATAATCGTTGCCAGATGGCTAGATAATTCTACAGTAACAATTGCTTCCACAAGCCATGGTATCAGTCCAGTCAGCACCGATGCCCGATACTCTAGACAAGAGAAGAAAGAATACTTATACCTCGACCTAATGTAATTGGAGAATACAACAAAAATATGGGAGGAACTGACCAAATGGATGAAAATGTAGCGATATATAGAGTGAGTGTCAGAGGAAAGAAATGGTGGTGGCCAATTTTTACATGGCTTCTAGATATCTCTATACATAATGGGTGGCTTCTTCATAGAAAGACTGGTATAAATATGCCTCAGCTGCACTTCTGGCGCTACATTGTGAAATGTTACCTGACTTCCAGTGCTGCAGTACCAAGAGGTCCTGGACGCCCTGCAGGTAATTCAAACCAAGGCAGAGTGCTGCATGATATTAGATATGATGAAACAAATCATCTGGTAGCCATAGTGCCACAGAAAAAAAGAAGACGCTGTGTGGTGGAAAACTGCAAAGAAACCCCAAGAACAATGTGCTGCAAATGTGATGTTGGTTTGTGCATAGAATGTTTTGTGCCATATCACAGAAAGTGAGTACTGTCACCTGAACTTGATGTAAATCACATACAGTGTATTATTTTACTTGCTGTCATATATTCTGCCTAAAATGGATGTTCTGCCTAGCGTGACATATATGTTACACCCTTTTTTGTTTCAATTATTGATTATTTTTTTGTTTTGATTGTTGTATTGCTTTTCTTTGATGACAATAAGCACATAAATATCTAATTTGTAGAAATCAGAAGAAAAAATTAATTCAGGCAGAAATGGGTTAAGTTCCTTCCGCTCATCATGCGACTTTTTACCGACATCGGTACGCGACATAACACAAAAAAAGTGATCACAGTGCGGACCTTTCGGAATAACGTGTGCACTTTTTTTGTGGATGAGCCTGCGTCACGAAGTTCCCACTTGCAAATGCTTGCGCGATTCAGTCAGATTTTTGTGTGATAGGTGATAGGAAATTTTAACAGTGTATCGAAGTATGATTCCGGTTAGAGAGGGATAGGAAAAATCATTTTCAGGGGGGCAACTCTTCTCAATCTTCTGGAAAACCAGGAGTTCTCAGGAAATTACATTTTACATTGAAAAATAGGGGAAATCTGGTTTCGTCTGAATGATCTGGGATGAAAAGCATAAAAGGACTTGTGTAGTGTGATGAATGCAGGTGCAGAATTTAAATCAATTCGAACATCACCACTGCCCTTTGGAAAGCTTTCCACTACTTGATGCCTCATGTGTGGGAATGTTCCGTTTAATATTTTGATGAACTGGTAAGAGCTGCAGGTACATTTTAATGGTGAGGAAACTACTGAATCAAAATTCAATCTGAGATGATGGTTCTTTGATTATAAGAATAATTAACTGTTGTTTTTGTTTGCAAAAATTATTGTGCAGGAATATGAAATGCTGAATAGCTTTATAGAGCTCAAGAGACCATCTTTTTTAAAATGTTTCCCACAAAAACATTAGTGTTACAATGTGACACAAATGCTATTGGTGCTAAAAGGAATAGAGACTGCCTGTAATGTGGTAATGTGTGGGGACTTCAGGCAACTCACTGCTTATCACTTATAGCCTCTAGTAAATCATCAAAGCCAAGAGTTCCAAAAAAACTTGACCTCTTGTGTCCCTGACTGCTACAAAACTAATAGAAATGCATTTATATATGCAGATTGTTTTGATTTGCTTCCTCTGTGAGTTGGTGGGCTCACATCTGAGGAGCTGCCAAGGGGACCCCCACTCCTGTTGGACAATGCTTCATATCATTCAGTGGAAACTCAGTTGAAAAATGGACAAATAATTAGGCCTATGGAGTTTTCCCACTCAATATTGCAAGCCTAATTCAGCCCATTAATCAAGGAATTATTTGTACCTTTAAATGAATGTTATCAAAAACTTGTCTTTTAAGAAATGTTTTTGTATTGTCAGGATGAAGACCATTAGAAGAACTTATATGAGCCTGCAACAAAATGATGTTGTACTTGGCATAAACAGCCATTGGTTAAGAATTTTCAACTGTCAGCAGATATTTTAACTCCACCCAGTTTTAACTCAGTCAATGTGAAATGTCAGCTATCTTTATTGCATCAAAATATTCGAGGACTGAGAAATAAAATTAATGAATTAACTATCTGCATAGATGAATTAGAGTCTTCAAACCCAGCTGACATAATCTGCCTCTCTGAACATCATGTGACCACTGGTATAGAACTTTTTAAGTGTTACAGGGTTTAGGTTAGCATCTCACTTTTGTAGATCAGAAATGGAGAAAGGAGGAGTTGCCACATTCATCAGGAACTGTCATAAATTTAAGAACATAGACATTCATAAATTTTGCCTAGAACAGCATATGGAAGCATGTGCAACAGAATTAGATTTTCACAAAAAATCCTTCATAATATTAAGTGTATATCGAGCACCTGCAGGTAACTTTAATCTGTTTTTAAACCACCTTGTAGCTGTACTGGCCCATTTAACAACCAAAAACAAAGAAATAGTGGTTGCTGGTGATTTCAATGTAGATTTCCTTAAAGACTCTCCCAATAAGAACTTATTTGAGTTAGTGACACTATCATTCAACTTAATTCCCACATTAAAGTTCCCCACTAGGATAGCAACTTGCTCACAAACAGCCATTGATAATATCTGTATAGAAAAGTCCAATGAACAAAATTATATTACAAAACCAATAGTCAATGGCCTCTCAGACCATGACATGCAGTTCCTTCTGTTAAATGTTAATACTGAACAGGATATAAAATCTGTTAAATCTGAGCTCAAGAGGGTAATCAGTAAGCCAAAAATTGATTATTTTAGGACACTCCTCAGAGACATTCACTGGACTGATGTTTACAGTGCTCATGGCATGAATGAAAAATATAACATTTTTGCTAATAAAGTGCTTACCTTATTCGAACACTGCTTTGCCCCAAAACTTACCAAGGTTAGAGCAAAGTCTACAAAGAAGTCATGGATTACTCGAGGAATAGGGGTATCTTGTAAAACAAAAAGAAAACTGTATCTGTCAATCCGAAACATTTCCAATGTTGATGCTATAGCACATTATCAGAAATACTGCAAAATATTAAAGACTGTAATACGGATGTCAAAGCAAATATATTACAAGGAAAAGATAGTCATATCAGATAACAAAATAAAGACAATATGGGATATAGTGAAGGAGGAGACCGGTAGAACCAGACATGAAGAGGAACAAATAGCATTAAGAGTAAATGATACATTGGTGACAGATGTGTATAGTGTTGCAGAACTTTTTAACAAACATTTTATAACTGTTACTGAAAAGATGGGGTTGTCAGGTGCGGTAGATGCTGCTATGGATTACCTTAGACCAGACATTTCAAGTAACTTCCATAATATGAATTTGACCCTCACTACCCCAACAGAAATAATGTCCATCATAAAATCTTTAAAATCAAAAACATCTAGTGGGTATGATGAAATATCAACAAAGTTAATTAAAGAATGTGATTCTGAGCTAAGTAACATATTAAGCTATCTGTGTAACCAGTCGTTTATCAGTGGAATATTTCCTGAATGGCTGAAATATGCTGAAGTTAAGCCACTGTTTAAGAAGGGAGTAAAGAAATAGCATCAAATTTCCGTCCAATTTCACTGTTGCCAGCATTCTCAAAAATTTTCGAAAAAGTAATGTACAGTCGTCTTTATAACCATCTTATCTCAAATAACATACTGTCAAAGTCACAGTTTGGATTTCTAAAAGGTTCTGATATTGAGAAGGCTATCTACACTTACAGTGAAAATGTGCTTAATTCATTAGACAAAAAATTGCAGGCAACTGGTATATTTTGTGATCTGTCAAAGGCATTTGACTGTGTAAATCACAATATCCTTTTAAGTAAACTAGAATATTATAGTGTAACAGGAAACGCTGCAAAATGGTTCAAATCTTATATCTCTGGCAGGAAACAAAGGGTGTTATTAGGAAAGAGACATGTATCAAGCTATCAGGCATCATCCAACTGGGAACTAATTACATGTGGGGTCCCACAAGGTTCCATTTTGGGGCCCTTACTTTTTCTTGTGTATATCAATGACCTTTCATCAGTAACATTACCAGATGCCAAGTTTGTTTTGTTTGCCGATGATACAAACATTGCAATAAATAGCAAATCAAATGTAGTCTTAGAAAGATCAGCCAATAAAATATTTGTGGACATTAATCACTGGTTCCTAGCCAATTCTTTGTCACTAAACTTTGAAAAAACACACTACATGCAGTTCAGAACTTGTAAAGGGTGTCCCAAGAGTATATGTCTAACATACGATGACAAGAAGATAGAAGAAGTGGACAGTGTTAAATTCTTGGGATTACAGCTCGATAATAAATTCAACTGGGAGGAGCACACCACAGAACTGCTGAAGCGTCTTAACAAATCTCTGTTTGCAATGCGAATTTTGTCAGACATAGGGGATAGAAAAATGAAAAATCTGGCATATTATGCTTACTTTCATTCCATAATGTCATATGGCATTATTTTTTGGGGTAATTCATCAAGCCAAGCTGAAGTTTTCCGGGCACAAAAACGTGCAGTAAGAATTATATGTGGTGTGAACTCAAGAACATCCTGCAGAAGCCTGTTTAGGGAACTAGGGATACTAACTACTGCTTCCCAATATATTTATTCCTTAATGAAATTTGTCATTAAAAATATATCACTTTTTCAAACCAACAGCTCAATTCATGGAATCAATACTAGGAATAAGAATAATCTTCACAAGGATTTAAAGTCACTTAGTCTGGTACAAAAAGGTGTGCATTATTCAGGAACACACATTTTCAATAACTTGTCAGCGGTCATAAAAAGCTTAACAACCAATGAAATTCAGTTTAATAGAAGCCTAAAGGATTTATTGGTGACCAAATACTAACGCGAATTCTTAACAGACGAATGGAAAAACTAGTAGAAGCCGACCTCGGGGAAGATCAGTTTGGATTCCATAGAAATACTGGAACACGTGAGGCAATACTGACCTTACGACTTATCTTAGAAGAAAGATTAAGGAAAGGCAAACCTATGTTTCTAGCATTTGTAGACTTAGAGAAAGCTTTTGACAATGTTAACTGAAATACTCTCTTTCAAATTCTAAAGGTGGCAGGGGTAAAATACAGGGAGCGAAAGGCTATTTACAATTTGTACAGAAACCAGATGGCAGTTATAAGAGTCGAGGGACATGAAAGGGAAGCAGTGGTTGGGGTTGTAGCGTCTCCCCGATGTTATTCAATCTGTATATTGAGCAAGCAGTAAAGGAAACAAAAGAAAAATTCGGAGTAGGTATTAAAATCCATGGAGAAGAAATAAAAACTTTGAGGTTTGCCAACGACATTGTAATTCTGTCAGAGACAGCAAAGGACTTGGAAGAGCAGTTGAACGGAATGGATGGTGTCTTGAAGGGAGGATATAAGATGAACATCAACAAAAGCAAAACGAGGATAATGGAATGTAGTTGAATTAAGTCGGGTGATGTTGAGGGTAATAGATTAGGAAATGAGACACTTAAAGTAGTAAAGGAGTTTTGCTATTTGGGGAGCAAAATAACTGATGATGGTCGAAGTAGAGAGGATATAAAATGTAGACTGGCAATGGCAAGGAAAGTGTTTCTGAAGAAGAGAAATTTGTTAACATCGAGTATAGATTTAAGTGTCAGGAAATCTTTTCTGAAAGTATTTGTATGGAGTGTAGCCATGGATGGAAGTGAAACATGGACGATAAATAGTTTGGACAAGAAGAGAATAGAAGCTTTCGAAATGTGGTGCTACAGAAGAATGCTGAAGATTAGATGGGTAGATCACATAACTAATAAGGAGGTACTGAATAGGATTGGGGAGAAGAGGAGTTTGTGGCACAACTTGACCAGAAGAAGGGATCGGTTGGTAGGAAATGTTCTGAGGCATCAAGGGATCACCAATTTAGTATTGGATGGCAGCGTGGGGGGTAAAAATCGTAGGGGGAGACCAAGAGATGAATACACTAAGCAGATTCAGAAGGATGTAGGTTGCAGTAGGTACTGGGAGATGAAGAAGCTTGCACAGGATAGAGTAGCATGGAGAGCTGCATCAAACATCTCAGGACTGAAGACCACAACAACAACACTACAACACTCCTTCTACTCCATTGATGAATTTCTTAGTAAAACCAACTGATTTGTATATAAGTACAACATAACTTCTGCACAATTTCAGTGCAGTAATGTGTTCATTGAAAATTTGTGTGTGTGTGTGTGTGTAAGTATACTCCAACTTCTGCACCATTTCAGTGCAGTAATGTGTTCATTGTAAATAAGTATTACAGTAGTTGTATTACATGTTTATTATCTTATAAATAAATAAAAAACTTTTTTATTTTAAATTCAATGCATTAGTATTTGTAAAATGACTCTTAGTGTTCATTAAAAAATGACGATCATTCCACTTGGGACCTGTGGAATGGTATATTAGCTTATTTGTTTTAGTTGTAAATATTTGTCATGTATTGTTGTTTTTCTGACATGTTCCACATCCTGGAGGACCTCCTCACTACGGTTCAATTGGAATGAAAGTAAATCTAATCTAATCTAATCTTGGTGTTATTGAATGTGTTGTTCAAAATCTGAGTGTTTTATAGAGTGACATTTCGAACATTTCTCAGCATGTACTACTTGACCTAAAATGAGTATAAAATATCTACATTGTTGCGGGTTGTTTGAATTCCCAATCCTTCAGTAACTCTGCTACCGTGAAGTGATTCAGCTAGGACAATGTAAACATGAGGAAGAAGGTAAACATGCACATTGTCTGAGTCATTGTATAGTTGTTTGTTTATCATGCTTTAGTTGGACCTTGTATCTGTGTACGTACCTCCATAACATCAAATGACTTGAAAACAATCTGTCATCTTGCATCTAATTGTATATTTGGAGTATGTAGCTGACTGATAATGCATTTGTGTTATGGACAAGCACATGAGAATGTCAGTGCAACTTGTCAGTTCGTAAATAGAAAGATGGGGAATTTTCTAGAGTATGTCTAGCTTGAGTTACCGACAGATAATTCGTTGTAATTTGTGTGCCAGAATATGCTATGAGCATAGTGATGCTACACCGCACTTCCATCATTTGGTCGTAGGATACCTCACAAGTAGAGTATATTTGGAAGTAGATGTCCTGGCCTCATTACTCTGTACATTTTCCTGTGAGAATATATAGGAAAGGAATATTAGAGCTTAATATCCACAACAATGTCATTATAGACAAAACACAAGCTCAGGTTGGGCAAGGAAGAGGAAGGATGTTGGCCATGTTATTTTAAAGGACCAGTTCTGGTATTTGATGTAGTGATTTAGGGAAAACATGAGAATCCTAAATTTTGTGTATGACTTCATACACATTGGTAAGGAGAGATCGACTAGACGGAGATGAGGCAACTGTTGTCGTTGGAAAACTAGGCAGGAGCAGAAATGATTAGCGAACCAGTTAACACAACGAACAAAAAATTTGCTTGGCTTGTATTTATCCAACCATACAAAGATTCATTACAAATAATGCAGCAAGAAATAGAGTCCAGCTCATACAATAGCAACAATGATGATACTCCCTGAAGTAAAGCACGAATTATGGAATCAGAGCCAGAACTAGGCAGCGTCTGTGTAGCATCACATAGCGAAGAGGCTCCAACTGTGAGTGGAGCTGTGTGGCTGCCGCAAGCTGTCCTATATTGCGGCAGGATAGGGTGCTCATAGTATGGTGCCACTGGAGGCATGTCTCAGCATGTGCACACCACTGTGTCTGTCAGATCCCGTGCGACCCCGATAGACATCTAACAGAAACTTGCAATTCCATTGCCAACTTTGACGCACGTGGGTTGATATCAATATGTGATATGTGGCACCAAATCCCTCGCCCCCAAACCTCCGTGTAATGTAGATGAGTGAGTGATGACAGGGAGGAGGGATGAAGCAGGTGGCAATGAACAGACACAAGCCAAAACTGAGGCTTGTGCCCTGGCATAAACCTGCCTGGGAACACCAGCTGTAAAACCGGGCGGAGCAGCAAATGAAGACGGAGGCATCTCGACAACTGTAGAGGGCCCGAGGAGGCACTTGGGACAGCCACTGGGAAGAGGGGCCCGTCCCCAGACAATTCTGGCCATTGAGAGGACAATGACTGTGAAAGGGCATCAACTTCCATCAGTTGTGGGACTGGTACTCACGGTGCAGGAACTGGATACAGTGAGGACTACTACTTCTAGGCAGGCACTGAATCTGAAAGCACAAAGCTCACAGCAGGATCATGCAGTTCACTTTGGCGAATTTGATTTTGGTGGCATTGCAGCAATCCTTTTGGTACCCGAGGGGAAACACACAAAATCCAGAAAACATACAAATGGTGCCTCATTCCCAGCACTTCCATCCACCATACAGTCTGTAAAAGACCAAACTGTTAGTGTGATGCTTCACTTGTCTGGGCGGAGTGGGCACTGCCCACTGGCGTGTGTGCAGCAACTAAATCAAGGGGTGGTGGCACCGTCCATGTAACAACTCTGCTGATGAAGGTGCATCAAGTGGCTGAGAGTGGTAGGAAGGCAAGAGGAGCAACATAGTGATCCTGTGTGTGTGTGAAGTTTGTTGATTTGTTGCTTAAATGTTTGTACACAGCATTCAGATCTGCTGCTGCGTTTTGGATGGAATGCTGCACTCATGATGTGGTGCAAAACTGTTCAAACTATGAGGCAGCAAATTGAGGTCTGCTGTCAGTTTCTACAATTTCAGACAGTTCCTTGAGGCAAAAGATCAACAATAAGGCCTGGATGAGCTGTAGTAGAATGCTATGAATCACGAAGGGAAGTTTGCTGAAAGCGCCAACTTTGATGAGGCAATGTGTATTCCAGTAAGGAACCCCAAAATCCACGTGCAAACGCAAAGGTGCTTGAGGCTTTGGCCATTCAAAGAACTGCTGAGGCGGGGTTGACAGGATTCGCACTGAGCAGTCAACTGTTTAATTTGTGCATCCAGACCATGCGAAGAGCAATGACACTGCACCAAGTGCTTGGTGCAAACAATGTGCCAGTGACATTGGTGCTGCAAATGGAGCATGTCAATCTGGAGAGCCTGGGGAACCCAACATGTGACTGATTATTATTGATGTGAAGTAGAATGATGCCTTGGTGGACTGCAAGAGCATGCTGATGGACAAAGTATTGGCCAGTCACAGAGCTACAAATCTGTTTGGCTGAGTATGGCTGACCAGTGCGGATGTAGGGCAACAGAATCTTCTAATCAGGATCCACAGCTGTGGCCTGGGCAATTTTACAGTGATTAAGCGGAAAGCTGTGTGAAGCATCTGTGTCTTGTGCATCAGTGCAGCAACAAAAAGCAGAGGAGTCTTCGAATGTTGAACTTAGACTGACTGAGAAGGGCTAAACAAAGATTGCAGAAGTTTATGGTCAGTCACCAAGTATAATTTTCTGCCAAAAAGATACTGGTGAAACTGAGTGACACCATAGTCAATGGCAAGAGCCTCTTTTTCAATTTGTGAATCATTAGATTGAGCTTTGTCCAACAACTTCGAAGCAGAGACAGTCAGCCTGTCAACAGCACAAAATTTATGTGACAAAATTGCACCAGTGCTGTAAGAAGACGCATCCACAGCCAAGATGCCAGGTTTGGCTGGATCAAAATGAACAAGGCATCTATCAGTAAGCAAAGCATCCCTCAACTTTTGGCAGACTGACATTCATGTGACCAAATGAAAGGAACATTCTTCCTGCACAAGGGATGCAAGGAAGCCATGATTTGAGCAGTGTCATGAATAATATGTGAGCTTCCCTAACACAGACTGTAATTCTGGCACAATGCGTGGGGATGGAAGGTCACGAATAGGAAGTAAATGTGATTGTGACTCAATTTCAGTCCGAAAAAAACACAAATATCTGAGCAAACACAAACCTGAGTATCAGCTGTTCCAAAAACTGCTGAAATATAGCGGGTGCAGACACACTGCCAAATGGCAATCATAAAACTTTGAAGAGAGCCAGATGAGTGTTAATAACAAAGACTTGTTACAACTGCTTTTCCAGAGGTATTTGGAAATAAGGGTCACACAAATCAATTTTAGAAACATAACAACCGGCATTCAATTATCCATTAGTTCTTCCAGGTGCAGCAGGAGATAACTGACAATGACTGTTTGAGGATTCACAGTTTTCTTAAAATCAGTGAACAGCTGGAGTCTGCCGGACGGTTTCTTTAGAATAATAAGAGGGGATTCCCACTGATGGCTAGGAATGGGTGTTTAACCCTACTATGCTGCAAAGCAGAAAGTTTCTTACCCACCTGTTGTTGAGGAACATGAGAAACAGGATGATCTCTGAGAAAACGTGACTGTGCATTGTCCTTCATCATGACATGGGCAACAAAATTATTCGTTTTGCATAAACCCTCAGAAAATGAACCCTGAAATTCTATACATAACTTAGCAACACTGTCGTGAGGATCAAAGAAGAACAGAAAGTACTTTGTCCTGAATGCTTAACCTGAACAAATCAAGTGAATTTAGGTCAAAAGTATTGGCACTATCTTGGGAGAAAAGTATCGTGAATGTCACTGTCTTTGTCAAATTTCAGAAAGTTGCAGTAAGCCTACAAGTGCTTAAGACAGGAATGTCTTGGCCAAAGTCTGTTGTCTTCACATAGCACTGCAGATGAGTTGGGAGCATTTCCTGAATGGCTATTACATTGTTGTTATGCACATCTTGGGGCTTTGAAAATTCAGTACATACTCTTTATGACTTAGATTTGCATGAAGGAGTAGCAGAAGAATGAGCCTTATATTATTTGTGTAAGCACACAGACTGTAAATGTTCCTGTTTGCTGCAAAAAACAAAAGTTGCTTCACATGAAGGGCAAGATCGGCAACGGTGTGCTCTATTACAGCAATGGCATGACTTCACACCTTGTGCCAGATGTGACACGTGTTTGCCTGAGCACTGTGGCTATGGCTGTGACTGTGGTTGGCCAGACCACTGTTTATGAACTGGCGGTGAGGCCTTGTCTGTCTACAGAACAAAGAGGTGCTACCACAAAATTGTCTGCTGCACTTTCACAGGAATCTTGATAGTCAAAGATCTGCAGAACTTGTTGCAAGAAAGCATCTGGGTATTTAAGAATCTGTTATCGAATTCGAGAGTCAGCTATAATGTGCTTGATAGCATCACAGATCATTGCATTATTGTAATGTTTGCCACAGTCACATTTGAATCTGTACTCTCTATTAAGGTCTTGCAAATCAATCACCCACTGACGGTATGTCTGTCCTTGTTGCTTACACAATCTAAAGAAATTGTAATGGGCAGCGGTCACTTTTCCCTGTCCTCATAATACTTTGTAAGTGCCTACAAGAAGTACTCATGTTGTATTAGTGCAGGGTGCGACGTGGGAAAAGGTTTTGTGCAAAGCCTACAAATAGTCACTTCTGCCATGGTGCAGAAACAAGAATATTTGTCAGTACCTTATGTGATGTGATATACATGCTGAACTGTGCAATGTACTCTGTTCAGTCTTCCTTCACATCGTCAAACTCACAAAATGGCGGCATGTACGCAGGCTGTGCAAGCCGTGGCACTGCCATTATTCTGGCGTCTTGTGTGAAATCATCTGTGCTGCCATGAAGTGATTCATCACTTCAAGTAGTTGCATCACTCTGAAACTGACTAAATCGAGTTAGATCAATTTTATGCACCACAGCAAGTGATTGTGCCTGAGTAGCTATTATCAGTTAAGCAATGCACCAAGACAGACAGCAAAAGGCAAACATAGCACAAAGACAAGAGAGCGAAAGAGAAGGAGTGCAAAAGCAGCAGCCTTGGAACCTACAACATAAAGAGCATAAGCAAGGCAAACACTGGGGATACAAAAGATAAGCAACTGAAAAAGGTTAACCAAACAGATGACAGAACAGGAAGAAAGCAATTAGACTTGATGGTGACCACATGTAGGCTCTAGTACTCATCACCAGGTATGTTGTGTACGACTTCATACACAATAGTTAGGAGAGGTGGGCTACAGAGTGATGCGACAACTGTTGTCATAGGAAAACTGGACAGGAGTAGAAATGATTATCAAACAATTTAACACAGCAAACAAAAGATTTACTAAACTCTTATTTCTCCAAGCATATGAAGACTCACAGCAAACATTGCAGCAAGAAATAGAGTCTAGCTGATGCAGCAGCAAAAATGGTGATGATCTTTGAGCTAAAACATGAACAATAGTGTCGGAGCTGTGACTTGAGTGGCATCTGCATAGCATCAAATAACATAGAGGCTCTGAGTGCAAGTGGGGCTGCCACTGGCTGTCCTATATCATGGCGGCAGAGGGCGCTCAAGGTGTGGTGCCGCTGGAGGTGTGTCTTAGTGGGCATGCACCATTGTGTCTGCCACATTCCACACAACTACTTTTGGCATCTGATGGAAACTTGCAGTTCCATTACCAACTTTGATGCCTGTGAGGTGGTATCGATATGTGATACCACACTAAATACGGGTGGGCAGATTAGAATTAAAACCACCATCCTCTCAAATTCAAGCCCAGTGTCATACCTTTAAACCATCTGGTGAGATACACAAAGGCCATTGTGTACTCAGTGTCAGTAGAAACAGTAGATGAACCTACTGAGTGCATCTTCACAGCTTTTGGCAATATGGAATTGTACAAAGTGTAATACAAAACAGGATATGACATTGCATGATCTGATATATATGTGCAATATAGTTGTTAGTTTTAATTCTGAACATTTAATGTAATGTATTTTGGTGTTGCAAAGCTGTGAAGGCAAAGATTTGATTTATCATTTGATTGGAGCTGTCATTAAAGTTCTGTACCAAATTCTTAGAAGATTTGTCAAAAAACAAGAAAGGAAACATAATTTCCATTGTACTGTAAAAACTTTTTCATTTATCTGGAGATATGGTCCTTGTTTAAAAATGTTTAAAATTTATCCCTACATGTCCCCAAATCTTAAAAACTCATTCAGTAACGTCCTATACGTGGGTCGGAGCCAGGGGGTATAGTTCAGGAAAACATGATTAAAGCCTCATGGATTTCAATTTATCTTCTTCTCTCATCACATAATTTTAAGTACATGGACATTGTCAATAAAGCATAAATTACAATAATATTTTTTACAATATGCTACAATTAAATAATTCAAATAGTGGAACCATAATTCATTTGACAGTGAACAGTTGGTTTTATGCACACTTTCCTACTAATTTCTATGACATGATTGTTGCTTGTGTTACTATTCTTGTAAAATCCAGTTACATGGACATTTATCGATAAGTCACTGTTTGAGTCACTTTTTAAAAGTATCTCCACTCGACATCTTAAGAGCATTTGATAACAAATTGTGAAAACCAGCTCCTTAGACATAAGGGCATTTTGTTATTAAAGTTAATCTTCTGTTAACCATATGGCCGGTACTATGGTTGTGAATTTCCAGGTTCCTGTTTGTGACCTTAATGTCTTTTTTCACTAGCATAATGATTTCTAGCATGTACCTGGCATAAACCAACATAAATTATTCTGTTTATCAACATTTTGAATCCTGTTGGATTCAGTTCCCTGTTAATACATTGCCTATTTTTAGTGATTATTGTTTACAGAGCTCTCTCAGGAAAGCTGGATGTATTTCTCAATAAATTAGAATCTCTTTTAACCTGGCTTTTATCAAAAACTAAGGAAATAATCATGCTTTGTGATTTTAATGTAAATTTCTTTCCTCTAATAGTGACAGGACAGATTTTGAGAATGTAATAAGCTCTTTTAATCTGAGGACAGTCGTCAACTTTCCCACAAGAATGGCAAAGAACTGCACAAACCCAACTGATAATTTTTTTGTGGATGATTACAGAATTGGTAACATTTATATAACACTAATCTGAAATGAAACAATGGGAAGTCCTGGATGGAATAATGGCAATATTTTGAAAAGGATAGATTGCTACTCACTGTATGGAAGAGACCCTGAGCTGCAGACAGGCACAATGAATAGACTGTTATACTTCTAAGCTTTTGGCCAAAGGCCTTCTTCTGAAGCAGAAAAAATGCACACACAAGCATAACTCACACCAACACACATGACAGCTCTCTCTGACCACTGAGGTCAGACTGTGGACTGCAACTGCACCTCATGGGAGAATCAATCTGGCTTGGATGGTGGGGGTAAGGAGAAGGCTGCGGTGGGGAAGGGCTGGGAGAGCAGGGTAGGGGCAAAGCACTCCTAAGGAATGCTGAAGGTACATAATTTTAGGCAAAGAAAGCTGGTTAAAACCTGCAGTTGATGGTAGTGAGATCTTTGGGTAGAAGTTAAGCATCTACATCTACATGATTACTCTGCAATTCACATTTAAGTGCTTGGCAGAGGGTTCATCGAACCACAATCATACTATCTCCCTTGAGCTAATTTCTCTTATTTTATTTTGATGATCATTCCTACCTATGTAGGTTGGGCTCAACAAAATATTTTTGCATTCGGAAGAGAAAGTTGGTGACTGAAATTTCGTAAATAGATCTTGCCATGACGAAAAACATCTTTGCTTTAATGACTTCCATCCCAACTCGCATATCATATCTGCCACACTCTCTCCCCTATTACGTGATAATACAAAACAAGCTGCCCTTTTTTGCACCCTTTTGATGACCTCCGTCAATCTCACCTGGTAAGGATCCCACACCACGCAGCAATATTCTAACAGAGGACGCACAAGTGTAGTGTAAACTGTCTCTTTAGTGGACTTGTTGCATCTTCTAAGTGTCCTGCCAATGAAATGCATCCTTTGGCTCGCCTTCCCCACAATATTGTCTATGTGGTCTTTCCAACTGAAGTTGTTCGTAATTTTTACACCCAGGTACTTAGTTGAATTGACAGCCCTGAGAATTTTACTATTTATCGAGTAATCGAATTCCAAAGGATTTCTTTTGGAACTCGTGTGCATCACCTCACACTTTTCGTTATTTAGCGTCAACTGCCACCTGCCATACCATACAGCAATCTTTTCTAAATCGCTTTGCAACTGATACTGGTCTTCGGATGACCTTACTAGACAGTAAATTACAGCATCATCTGTGAAAAACCTAAGAGAACTGCTCAGATTGTCACCCAGGTCATTTATATAGATCAGGAACAGCAGAGGTCCCAGGACGCTTCCCTGGGGAACACCTGATATCACTTCAGTTTAACTTGATGATTTGCCGTCTATTACTACGAACTGTGACCTTCCTGACAGGAAATGATGAATCCAGTCGCACAACTAAGACAATACCCCATAGGCCCACAGCTTGATTGGAAGTCGCTGGTGAGGAACGGTGTCAAAAGCTTTCCGGAAATCTAGAAATACGGAATCAACTTTAGATCCCCTGTCGATAGCGGCCATTACTTCATGCGAATAAAGAGCTAGCTGCGTTGCATAAGAACCATGCTGATTACGTATCAATAGATCGTTCCCTTTGAGGTGATTCATAATGTTTGAATACAGTATATGCTCCAAAACCCTACTGCAAACCAACGTCAATGATATAGGTCTATAATTCGATGGATTGCTCCTACTACCCTACTTAAACACTGGTGCAACCTGCGCAATTCTCCAATCTGCAGGTACAGATCTATCGGTGAGCGAGCGGTTGTATATGATTGCTAAGTAGGGAGCTATTGTATCAGTGTAATCTGAAAGGAACCTAATCGGTATACAATCTGGACCTGAAGACTAGCCCGTATCAAGCGATTTGAGTTGCTTCGCAACCCCTAAGGTATCTACTTCTAAGAAACTCATGCTAGCAGCTGTTCGTGTTTCAAATTCTGGAATATTCCATTCGTCTTCCCTGGTGAAGGAATTTCGGAAAACTGCGTTCAAGAACTCCGCTTTAGCGGCACAGTCGTCGGTAACAGTACCATCAATACTGCACAGTGAAGGTATTGACTGCGTCTTGCCGCTTGTGTACTTTACATACAACCAGAATTTCTTCGGATTTTCTACCAAATTTTGAGACAATGTATCGTTGCGGAACCTATTAAAGGCATCTCGCATTGAAGTCCATGCCAAATTTCGCGCGTCTGTAATACCAAGTTGATAGGGAAACAGAAAAGCATCTGGGTAGTGTATTGGCTGCGGTGGACAAGAAACTGAAGCCACATGTGAGGTTGTTTAGATGAGGCTCAGTATCAAGGATGGGCAAAATATTGTAGTAGGATCTTACTATGACCATCAGATTCTCCTCCTGATGTAGCCAGAGCTTTAGAGAACACCTCAATTCACTTGCACATAAGTTCCCTAATGGTACCATAACCATTGGACGCTTTAATTGTCCAACAATGAATTGGGATAATTATAGTTTTATTTGTGGTGGGCATGACAAGACATCCTGTGAAGTGTTACTGAAAGCCTTCTCTGAAAACTACCTAGAACACATAGTTCAGAATCCCACCCATGATGTAAATATATTAGATCTAATGGCAACAAACAGACCTGACCTCTTTGGGGAAGTCCATACTGAAACTGGTATCAGTGACCATGAGACAGTTATAGCAGCACTGATAATCAAAACAGTGAGGGCAACTAGAACAAGCAGAAAGATTTATATTTTCAATTAAGTAGACAGAGAAACAATCTTGTCATACCTCAATGATGAACTTGAAACTTTTAGCTCAGAACTGGAACATGTAGATGAACTATGACTCAGGTGTAAAAAAATAGTTGACCATGCACTGGATAGTTATGTACCTAGTAGGACAGTTCATAATGGGAGAGTTCCTCCTTGGTATGCAGAATCTGTAAAGAAACTTCTAAAGAAACAGAGAATACTTCGTAATTGGGATAAAACAAAGCATGGGGCTATAGATAGAGAGATACCAAATGAAACGTGTTTGTCAGCCAAGAGAGCAATGCCTGGAGCCTTCAGTGACTACTGCATCAGAATATTGTGAAATGATTTTTCACAAAACCCAAAGAAATTCTGGTCGTATGTAAAGGCTGTTAGTGGCACCAAAGTTAGTGTTGAGCCTCTCGTTGATGAGACTGGAACTGAAGTTGAGATTAGCAAAGCAAAAGCAGACATGCTTAACTCTCTTTTCAAATGTTCTTTACAAAGAAAAACTCAGGAGTATTGCTCTAACTTAATTCTCGCACCACTGAAAACATTAGTTAAATAGATATTAGAGTCAGTGGAAAAGATTTCAAAGTGGTGCAGTGACTGGCAGCTTGCTTTAAATGTCCTAAAATGTAAAACTGTGCACCTCGCAAAACAAAACAAAAAACATGGTATCCTATGAAATGAAATGATCAGATTTCATCAACCAAGTTGCAAGTCTTTTAAGGTGGCACCACATTGGGAGATTTGCATGTGGATGATGATAAAATGATGATGTCCAACACAACACCCAGTTCCTGAGCATAGCTGGGAATGTAGCCCGGGCCTGTTGCATGGCAGTGACACACACTGACCACTCAGCCAAGGAGGCGGACATCCTGTGAATATAATATTAGCGAGTGACAGCTTGAATCTGTAAACTCATACAGATACTTAGGTGTAACACATACTAGTAACATAAAGGTGGCTGATCACATAGGTTTAGTCATGGGAAAGTAGGTAGCAGACTTTGGTCTATTGGTAGAATACTAGGGAAATGCATTCAATATGTAAAGGAAAATGCTTATAAATCATTAGTGTGACCCATCCTAGAATGATGAAGTGTGTGAGCCCTGTGCCAAATAGACTAGCAGGGGTTATTTAATGTATGCAGACAAGGGCAGCACGAATGATCACAGCTTTGTTTGACCCATGGGAGAGTATCACTGAGGTGTTGAAAGAACTGAATTGGCAGACTCTTAAGTATAGACGGAAACTATCTCGAGAAAGTCTACTAACAAACTTTGAAGAACCAGATTTAGATAATGACTCTAGGAATGTACTAGAACCTCCTGTATATCGCTCCCATAAGGATCACGAGGATAAAATTAGATTAATTACAGTATGCACAGTGGCATTTAAACTATTGCTTTTCCCATGCCCCATATTTGAATTGAATGGGTAAAAACTTGGGGTGTATTTTTCCCTATTTTCTTGCTGTTGTTTATTTTGGGGGTTTGTGAGGGTCTTATACCAGCACTAGTGGGAAGTTGCGTCCCTGGCCGATATAACTGGGCAATATTTTGCCACCCCTAATACACCGCCATTTGAAAGTAGTATTATCTTTATCCTCTCTTCTCAAAGTAGTTGTTTGGTGGTCTGGATCCTTCCATGCCACCTCCCTGTCGATCCAACTGCGGTGAAGATTCCTAGAATACTTCTGCAAGTTCTCTTTGCTGCACTACTAAATAAATAGCCACACTTCTCACAAACAGGGGTATATTTTGCCCAACATTTTCACTATTTCTTTAAACAACACAACAAACAATTGCTACGGTAATACCACTCTCTTGAGTACATTCAAAAACATCCGTACATACGTACTTTAGGAACTGAGGGAACAAACAAAAACAGATAAAAGCTACTGCTGTTCAAATGTTCATTACACCCTTGTTGCTGCGTCATTTACTCCATGGCTCTCGGATTCAAGCACTTGCTGCACCATGGCAGAAATGACTCCCAGACAACCAGTGGTTGTAATACCATTTTTACTGGTCTCCTTCTCGCTGGCTCCACCTGCTCCACATTCACTGCATACAAGAAAGGAAAACACACAGTTTCCCTTACCCACTACATTTATCCTTATTCAACTTACTCACAAACATCTCTTGTCGACGGCTTCCCCACGGTGTGTTGGGAGGTTTATAAATATTCCGAAACACTACAAACCCTAATAAGCAATACAAGAGGATGTACCCTCTGGCATGCACTTCACAATGGTCCACGGAGTGTAAATGTAGATATAGAGTGGGGGAAGGTGTAGTACAGCATGTTGGAGCATGCAGGGACATATTAGGAACAGGGTAGTGCTGTGCTAGGTGCAGTCAGGAGGTTTTTTTTTTGTTGGGGTGGGGGTTTGACTAGTTGAAACAGAGATTAAGCAGAGAAGGATAAAAGACAAGTGAGTTCATCTCTGTAAGTCCATCTTCATACTGGATGGTTGTGAGACCTTGGCTGTTCAATATAAAATGTCAAATCAAAATACCTTCAGCCATCTAAATTTCCGGTTTTATTTTATTTTTTTCTGCCAGTTTCAGCATTACACTCAATCTTCAGGCCCCCTGACTGGCATGTAGGATGAATCTCACCTCTTGTACAATCAAAATAGGAACCAGTTTACAGTCTCTGGTATCTGTAGACTTTTGAACAAAGCAACCCCTTTGATCATCACCTGCAGACACATGTGATCTTTTCAGCTGCTCTCCTGTGTTGCAAAAATTATTTTGATTCTCACAGACAAACATTTGTCATAATGTTTAACTATTTACGCTTGACTCAGCTAAAGACAGATAGTGTGTTTGAGTGGTGGGGAGAGGCTGCGCGGGGGAGGAGGGGGGGAGGGGGGGTGTACATGCACAAAAAAGAGAAAAGTAGGAAAGAAAGAGAAAGTGTGTGCATCTTAGTTCCAGTAAACGATATATCCCATGGAACTTTGTTGCAGATTACAACTGTGTGCTGGATTGAGCCTTGAACTCAGGACCTTTACCTAGTAAGTGCTTACTGACTGAGCAACCTAAGCAGACTCATGACCCAGTCCTCACAGCTTTACTTCCATCACCTTCTCATCTCCTACCTGTGAGGACTGGATCATGAGACATGCTTGGGTAGCTCAGTCAGTAGAGTACTTGCACATGATAGGCAAAGATCCCGAGTTCAAACCTCAGTCCGGCATACTGTTTAACCAAGAAGAAGTTTCTTATCAGTGCACACTCTGCTGTGGAATGAAAATCTCATCTGATGTATTCTATGATTTGTAAAATTTTTTTGTTCCAACAAGAAATTTAAAAAATCAAACTTTTCTGCATGCTGCTTGTACACTATCACAGATAGCAACTTAAGAATTTCAAAATCCTTGTTTTAAACCTGTACTTTTTTCCCAACAGGAACTGTTGTCTCTGGATTTGGGAACTGCTGTGAAGTCTCAGGAAAAAATATTGGCCCTTTGCAGAGCTGTAATTCAATACTCTGTTAAAACTAATCACAGACATTTTTATAACCAGCTGTATGGTGGCACGGATACTTATGGACTGGCAGGTGCCTGGATAACTGAATCACTAAATACTAATCAGTGAGTGCCCTATTTGTATATGAAAGTCAGAGTTGATGTTTTATGTACACAAACTCACACAATTTGCTGTTGTATGTGTGAATTCCACTTGAAGTAACATGTCACTTTAGTTTTTCTTGATTTGTGGACATTTTTTCTACTGCTGAAGCTGTAAACATAACGCTTAAAACAATTGATTTGTGGACATTTTTTCTACTGCTGAAGCTGTAAACATAATGCTTAAAACAATATTGGAATAAAGGCAGAACAAGGTAATATTTATAAAAATTAAAATTCTTACAGTTTATCAAAGCCACTTGGTATAAATGCAGTGTGTGTGCTTGTACTTTTAATGTAGTAAAACCTTGTTAAGGTGCAGTTCAAAATCCATTAGGAAAAGTTCATATTAAATGGGAAAAATGTCTATATTAGGACGCAATTTTTGGCAGCATAGTAGCAGCTTTCATAATAAGTAACATTAATATTTAATTACATAATATATTCCAGATTTTATAAAAACAAACAGATGCTTCATAATGACCAAAATTTAATTAATGAACTCAAAGAGCGTAAATTAATTTTGGAGCTTAGAAATTAGGTAACGTGTGAAGTGTTTGTTATTTCAGTCTTCACTGGTGTTAAAAACAAGTGATTAAGTTTATAATGCATAACATAAACAAGGTCAATGTTTTCTGGAAAAATGTAATCCATGAATCACATTGATATAATTCAAAACTTGATTTTTTGAAAGAACAGTTTTGACTGAGATTTCCACTCTGCTTTATCTCCAATACATATGGTGCAACATCATCTATGTCCAGTACCTCAAGTTATCATAATATTATTGTTAACTGAAACAAAATCTTGAAAACACCCATTAGAGTGTTTTCACATGCTAGCAGTCAGTCCCAGCCATCACAGTCATTTATAAGATCTGACATCATCAAGTGAGGGAGACACAGTGATCAGTATTATTTATTATAAATTTTAATGGTATTGATTGCAATACAGTGTAGTTACAACCAGATGATAACTGGTTTCTGTTGACTAACAACCATCCTCAGATCATGCTTGCACAGTAAACATTACCTAAGCAACAACATTGTTCAAGAGAGTGATACTCTCATCTAAAAACTGTGGACTTCCAAAAATGGTTTCTTGTGACTTGACGTTTGGTGGTATTTTACACAGTAGAAAAAATGCTCGGTGACATCACAGAATCTGACAAACTAAATCTGCAGATAACTTTTGAACAAGATGTTCATATAAAACTATTTTTTCATTTTTTAAAATCTTTTGAACAATTGGCTGAAATTTACTGGTTAAACTGGGAAGAAGAGAAGCATGGCCAGTGTTTTACAGTGAAAAAGAAATCACATAATTTTCTTACTACTGTTTTTAAATAGCCACTCTTTCCCCAAAATCATGACTTGATTGCACTACTGAATGAGCAACGTGTGAGTATGAAAAGGTTCACGACCAGCAAGCACTCATGTAACAACATAAAGTCAGATTGTGTTAAAGTCTGCAATTGGGAATTAATCACACCATATAAAAGTGTAACTTTTCTAAAAATGTTCTTTAAGGGATGATTTAATTATGAAGCAAGCTTCCTTTAATACCACTGTATGTGCACTGTATTTGTTAAGAGTGTATGAGGCTACTGTGTCAAGTTTTCATTGTGGATATGTTACTTTTGTGAAGCTATTCTGCCACTCAACTTGACAACTGTTCTTGTAACATCTGTGCTAATTGTTCTTTGCCGCACAAAACTGTTGCTATTTCATCAAGAGTATGTTTACTATACAAAACCTTTATAGCCAGAATAGTAATGAAGTGCAGTATGTAGTTTTCCCTGCATACAAACAGAAAATTATGAAACCCAAACTGGTTATTATTTTAGAATATGTCAGAAGTGGAAGTAAAAGTGATTGGTTCCTAACATTACATACTGTGTAAACACCTTTGGAACTATACTTCTGTCATTGACAGATTTTAGCTTGTGACAGTGATCAAAAGAATAAATTTCACCTACCAAGAGTGCACATGCAGATAAAGTGGATTAGCTACAAGTGCTTTAATCACTGCATCAATTTCATCTGATACCAGATTTTAAGTGGATAGCACAGATGTTTGGAAAAAGAAGTATCTTGTAGTTTCCATTGGTGCTTTTTTCCCCCCGAACCATTTACTTATCAGTAAAAGCTGTAACTTAGGGACAAATTAAAGTTATATTCTTGTCCAGGGTGATGATTCAAACACTTGTCTGTTACAGGTAATGCTCTTATTGATTGAGTTATTCACACTAGCTGCCTCACAGTTGGAGCCTGCAAGGACCAACTTTCCAGACTCTTCAGTCCCTCTCTTGAATATCTTCTTAAATTAGAACTTTTGGATGAAAAGCATGTCACAAATAACAGATCATGATGAATCTTTACTTTTCAGCTGTGTACATTATTACATCAGTTTCAGAGAGATTAAAACTGTATACACTATATCAGAACTTGAATTTTGTCCCATGACCAGATTATAAGCTTGTATCTGCTACTAATTCTCTTATTCTCCAAACCATTTATTCCAAAGACAAAATTAAGCTCATCTGAGTTGCAGCATTGATATCATTCAGGAATCTGAAATTCATACAAATACAACAGGAACTTTGTAATCAAAATACTGTTGTGTGCAGACCATATTTAGAAGTGTCAGACTAGAAAAACTCACTCTAGGAGAGAATGAGGTTGAGGAAACTTTCCTGAAGTTAACTTCATACTATGTATTATTTTTAAAGTGTGTGGATCTAGGAGGATAAAACAAGATATATTTATGTCCATGATGAATGTCCAAAGCATACTTTTTTAAGTAAGTATCATTTTGAAATAAAAATAAAACAAGTAGACTTTTCTTAACAGTTTTACTTTTACATGAAAGCTTGAACTGTAATCTACTTTTCTGCATAATTCCCACCAATATTTGATGTGTTTATTTGTTTTTGAAATGCCTCCTCTGACTGAGAACCTAGCCAACTTAGTGCCAAAGGCATGAAAATGGCTGCAATTCAACATCAAATCAGTTAAATGTATTGAGAAAACATTAGGACTGGTGGGATGGTGTGAAAACAGGTGATAGCTTTTAAAGATGAGTGCATAAATGTGCATGATGAAGAATAAAGTAGGGAACCTTCAATCATTATTAACAGTTTGGTGCAGAAAGTTGGTGAAAAAGTAAGAGAGAACAGGTGCTTCAGGATTTCGATGTTTGTGATGAGTTTCCTAAGTGACAGGAAGAAACTTTATGCAGTTTTTGCCCAATCAGGAGGCAGATTTTTATGGGATTGGTATTGAGAAGCTGGTTGTACAATATGATAAGTGCCTTAATATTGGTGGGAATCATGTAGAAAAGTAGATTAAAGTACAGGCTCTTTTGTAAAAATAGAACTGCTAAGAAAAGGCTACTTGTTTTACTTTCATTACAAAATTGAAGTTAGCTGAAAAATACTCCTCATAAAACATTGTTTGAAGTTGCCAACATTGCTTCTGACAGTGTTTAGAGCATTTTTGTTTCCACTGTTCTTGTCTCTGTGTGCACTGATGGCAAATTTTTCACACAGTGAACTCACATTGCCTACTACATTATATCCAGTGAAGATGACTCAGTAAACTATACTCCTGCATTAATAACACTCAAATGTATTAAACAACAGGGCAGGAGTAACTTGCTGTGCAAACTGAATGTTTAAGATCTCATTATTCTCTATGCACTCACTAGTCTAACTTTGGTTACCTTTTTTTTAATTCTGGGGCTATGGCAGTATCATTTCTATAAAAAGAGAGACAAGATTCAGGAAATTAGTTTCAGTCAACCAGCAATAGGCTGTTATTTGTTTTGTGACAATGCAAGACTCTTACAGAGTCTGAAATAATTCTTCTTGGTTTGAACCCAACCTGAATCTCAAATAGTGCAAGAAGGTTGTTGATCATTGATTAGGAGTTTGAGTAATTGTATATAGATAACTGTATGTAGAGAACTGTAATAGATAATGAACTACATTGAAGTACATACTGTAATGTTGTTGTTGTTGTTGTGGTCTTCAGTCCTCAGACTGGTTTGATGCAGCTCTCCATGCTACTCTATCCTGTGCAAGCTTCTTCACCTCCCAGTTCCTACTGCAACCTACATCCTTCTGAATCTGCTTAGTGTATTGATCTCTTGGTCTCCCTCTACGATTTTTACCCTCCACGCTGCCCTCCAATGCTAAATTTGTGATCCCTTGATGCCTCAAAACATGTCCTACCAACCGATCCCTTCTTCTAGTCAAGTTGTGCCACAAACTTCTCTTCTCCCCAATCCTATTCAATACCTCCTCATTAGTTACGTGGTCTACCCACCTTATCTTCAGCATTCTTCTGTAGCACCACATTTCGAAAGCTTCTATTCTCTTCTTGTCCAAACTATTTATCGTCCATGTTTCACTTCCATACATGGCTACACTCCATACAAATACTTTCAGAAACGACTTCCTGACATTTAAATCTATACTCGATGTTAACAAATTTCTCTTCTTCAGAAACGCTTTCCTTGCCATTGCCAGTCTACATTTTATATCCTCTCTACTTCGACCATCATCAGTTATTTTACTCCCTAAATAGCAAAACTCCTTTACTACATTAAGTGTCTCATTTCCTAATCTAATCCCCTCAGCATCACCCGATTTAATTTGACTACATTCCATTATCCTCGTTTTGCTTTTGTTGATGTTCATCTTATATCCTCCTTTCAAGACACTGTCCATTCGTTCAACTGCTCTTCCAAGTCCTTTGCTGTCTCTGACAGAATTACAATGTCATCGGCGAACCTCAAAGTTTTTACTTCTTCTCCATGAATTTTAATACCTACTCCGAATTTTTCTTTTATTTCCTTTACTGCTTGCTCAATATACAGATTGAATAACATCGGGGAGAGGCTACAACCCTGTCTCACTCCCTTCCCAACCACTGCTTCCCTTTCATGTCCCTCAACTCTTATAACTGCCATCTGGTTTCTGTACAAATTGTAAATAGCCTTTCGCTCCCTGTATTTTACCCCTGCCACCTTCAGAATTTGAAAGAGAGTATTCCAGTTAACGTTGTCAAAAGCTTTCTCTAAGTCTACAAATGCTAGAAATGTAGGTTTGCCTTTTCTTAATCTTTCTTCTAAGATAAGTCGTAAGGTTAGTATTGCCTCACGTGTTCCAACATTTCTACGGAATCCAAACTGATCTTCCCCGAGGTCCGCTTCTACCAGTTTTTCCATTCGTCTGTAAAGAATTCGCGTTAGTATTTTGCAGCTGTGACTTATTAAACTGATATTTCGGTAATTTTCACATCTGTCAACACCTGCTTTCTTTGGGATTGGAATTATTATATTCTTCTTGAAGTCTGTGGGTATTTCGCCTGTCTCATACATCTTGCTCACCAGATGGTAGAGTTTTGTCATGACTGGCTCTCCCAAGGCCATCAGTAGTTCTAATGGAATGTTGTCTACTCCCAGGGCCTTGTTTCGACTCAGGTCTTTCAGTGCTCTGTCAAACTCTTCACGCAGTATCTTATCTCCCATTTCATCTTCATCTACATCCTCTTCCATTTCCATAATATTGTCCTCAAGTACATCACCCTTGTATAAACCCTCTATATACTCCTTCCACCTTTCTGGTGGGGGACTGATGACCTTAGCTGTTTAGTCCCCCTTAAACATCCCAACAACCACCACCACCTTTCTGGCTTCCCTTCTTTGCTTAGAACTGGGTTGCCATCTGAGCTCTTGATATTCATACAAGTGGTTCTCTTCTCTCCAAAGGTCTCTTTAATTTTCCTGTAGGCAGTATCTATCTTACCCCTAGTGAGACAAGCCTCTACATCCTTACATTTGTCCTCTAGCCATCTCTGCTTAGCCATTTTGCACTTCCTGTCAATCTCATTTTTGAGACGTTTGTATTCCTTTTTGCCTGCTTCATTTACTGCATTTTTATATTTTCTCCTTTCATCAATTAAATTCAATATTTCTTCTGTTACCCAAGGATTTCTATTAGCCCTCGTCTTTTTACCTACTTGATCCTCTGCTGCCTTCACTACTTCATCCCTCAGAGCTACCCATTCTTCTTCTACTGTATTTCTTTCCCCCATTCCTGTCAATTGTTCCCTTATGCTCTCCCTGAAACTCTCTACAACCTCTGGTTCTTTCAGTTTATCCAGGTCCCATCTCCTTAAATTCCCACCTTTTTGCAGTTTCTTCAGTTTCAATCGCAGTTCATAACCAATAGATTGTGGTCAGAATCCACATCTGCCCCTGGAAATGTCTTACAATTTAAAACCTGGTTCCTAAATCTCTGTCTTACCATTATATAATCTATCTGATACCTTTTAGTATCTCCAGGATTCTTCCAGGTATACAACCTTCTTTTATGATTCTTGAACCAAGTGTTAGCTATGATTAAGTTATGCTCTGTGCAAAATTCTACAAGGCGGCTTCCTCTTTCATTTCTTCCCCCCAATCCATATTCACCTACTATGTTTCCTTCTCTCCCTTTTCCTACTGACGAATTCCAGTCACCCATGACTATTAAATTTTCGTCTCCCTTCACTACCTGAATAATTTCTTTTATCTCGTCATACATTTCATCAATTTCTTCACCATCTGCAGAGCTAGTTGGCATATAAACTTGTACTACTGTAGTAGGCATGGGCTTTGTGTCTATCTTGGCCACAATAATGCGTTCACTATGCTGTTTGTAGTAGCTAACCTGCACTCCTATTTTTTTATTCATTATTAAACCTACTCCTGCATTACCCCTATTTGATTTTGTATTTATAACCCTGTAATCACCTGACCAAAAGTCTTGTTCCTCCTGCCACCGAACTTCACTAATTCCCACTATATCTAACTTTAACCTATCCATTTCCCTTTTTAAATTTTCTAACCTACTTGCCCGATTAAGGGATCTGACATTCCACGCTCCGATCCGTAGAATGCCAGTTTTCCTTCTCCTGATAACGACGTCCTCTTGAGTAGTCCCCGCCCGGAGATCCGAATGGGGGACTATTTTACCTCCGGAATATTTTACCCAAGAGGACGCCATCATCATTTAATCATACAGTAAAGCTGCATGTCCCCGGGAAAAATTACGGCTGTAGTTTCCCCTTGCTTTCAGCTGTTCGCAGTACCAGCACAGCAATGCCGTTTTGGTTAATGTTACAAGGCCAGATCAGTCAATCATCCAGACTGTTGCCCCTGCAACTACTGAAAAGGCTGCTGCCCCTCTTCAGGAACCACATGTTTGTCTGGCCTCTCAACAGATACCCCTCCGTTGTGGTTGCACCTACGGTACGGCCATCTGTATCGCCGAGGCACGCAAGCCTCCCCACCAACGGCAAGGTCCATGGTTCATGGGGGAAGACATACTGTAATGTACTGTAGTTAATATAAACCTACAAATTGACCACTCACAATTACACAACCCTTTCTTATTAGATGGTGATGTATGTGTTCCTGTAACTTTCTTAATCTTGAACAGCCCTCCTTATAGGAATGGGGGTGGGGGTGGAGGGGGGGGGGTGGGGGGGGGAATCATAAAAACTGAAAAAAAAATTTGATTGAGTTACCAGAGACTACAAATGACTTGATGGAAAAAAATAATGTATGTGGCCAAGTACTCAACATCTCCCACTGTGTGGGAGTATGTAGTATTGCTCCGCTGCTTGTCATTGGCACTAGCAATAATTTTGTTCCTAAATCTTGGCTGGAAACTTAGAATCACAGATGGATACATATTTAAGAATTCCTCCATGAGGAAAATTCATTCAGAATTTATCACTATATGAATATTTATACTGGGACCAGTGCACTACCATATATTTTCTTGACACATTTTTAGTGCTTTTCCTCTGCAGAAAAATGTAGTGAGCCATATTCAAAAAGGCACAGTAGATGGTCAAACATAAGAATTTTGATTATTCATTGTCAAGGGCATGGGTGATTGTAAGCAGTATTTAATATTCAGTATTTATGGTCTCAACTTTTTGTGTCTTCCAAAAAACATTGTCTCTTTAGAATTCCAAAAACACTGTCTCCTTATAATCAAAGAAGGCATAAATATCACCCTGCAGCAATGTATCTCCATAATTTCTGGAGGAGGAATGTTGAAGCAAGGAAGTATTACATTCATAAGGAACCTCTGTTCCTATAGTTTTCTGGCAAGTAAAGTAATCGTAGGCAAATGTAAACGAGACAATGATGCTTTGTCAATTACTGCATGTTGTATGTATTACGGAGATTTTGTAGACAGAACTCAAAATTTATTTCCGTAGTAAACTCAAAACAAACACACAAAATAAACACAGTGGGACCCAGATAAGTTTATCAGAAACTAAGGGAAACATGTCATGATAAGAAAATTTATTACAGTCTAAATCCAAGCATAAGTGCACCAGCAGCAGGTACAGGTGAAAACTGAATGCCAAGTCAAACACAGTCCAAGGAATTACACAGTTCTCTATAAAAAGGCACCCTGAGATCACAGCAGAAGAACTGAAGTGGTTTACAGCTGACTGCAGTCAGATGTTTATGAGCCCCAATGACCAGCTCATGCAATATGCTGCCACCAACACTGTGCTGGGTAGCTACTAGTGTTTCTGCCATACATCACTGTACATCAGAATCTGACCCTTAAAGCCTAATCTTCCTTTGATAGCAGCTAACTGTCTTCTGCTTTGGGCCATCCTTGAAGGTGGAAGGCACTGGAGATACTATCAATACTGAATGATCCAGTTCCCTTAGTGATGGCACTGTCTTGAAGTAGAATATCATGAGAGCCAGTCGTGAGTCACCACAGGGTAGCTGCTGGTAGTCCTGGGTTCTTTGAGGTGACACCAGCTGTAGTGGTCCATGAAAAGGGTTGATGAGAGCTCCCAGCATTTAGCCCAGATAGCACAAGTGCAGCTGATTCTGGTGTCACAGTTGGACCCAGGGTGTTGTAACTGTCACTATCCAGCAGCCAAGATGGGCCACAATGGACCTGCAGATATTTCCTGTGTGGTCCAAAACATGTGTGCCCATTCTTGTGTGGTGACTGGGAATGGTGTAATGTTACTCACCTCTCACTGCAGTGGAAGGAGGGGTGGGTGGACCCACAGAAAACAAAGGAGTGTCCAAAGAGAGTAACCTTGAAGCAATTTAGCCAGAATGTGCCCATTCATGTGTGTTGTTCTGAGGGTGGAATAACAACCTTGCACACTTAATTTTCCAATGTTAAAGAGAAGGATGCCTTTGTAATCTTGAAGTTGATGTTGTTTTGCAAAATATTGAGGAACATAGGAAAGTTCCACTGTCAGTAGGGTGGTTGGCCATCCTTATTGCATATAGCGTAGTGCGTTGTTAAGAATGGGATCTTGCCTTTCAGCTGTTCCTATCTTCTGAAATGTGATGAGAAAATTCTTTCTGGTTTGTGTTATGTGACAATCTACTTGGAAGCATAGAGTTTATGGGCTAGTGTACTCTGAACCTGCTCCCATAAGCAATCTAGATAAATCATATGCTTTTGAGTGAGTTACAGCTTGTGATAATAAATGAAATAATTGAAAATTTGACAACTGTAAAGCCCAGAGCTGGAGGCAATCTGCATTATGATTGGTCAGTTTGAATTTTGGCCGAGAAGGGAGAGTAAAGGTATTTTGTCAGCAATTAGACGAAATTGGTTCTGATATAAAAACATTTTTAATTTTTGCAAATCTAAACTTATGGCTAGAGCCTCCTTTTTTATTTCAGAATATTATTCTTGTGTTGTTGATCATGTGTTTTGTGCAAAAGCCAAAAGCCCCTCATATGGAAATTTATGTGATAAGCTGCCACTGAACCCATGTTGGTTGCTAGTCAGGGTCATGATTTTAGCTTGTTTTTTAGTTTCTAAAATGCCTGTTGACATGCCTTTCTGGACAAAGAGGTTCTGATTATGAAAGCTCTTCATTAGCTTGGGTGTGACTTAAGTATAATAACTGATTTTACACAGGAATTCTTACAAGACCGAGTGAGGTGGCACAGTGGTTAGCACACTGGACTCCCATTCGGGTGGATGACGGTTCAATCCCATGGCTGACCATCCTGATTTAGGTTTTCCGTGATTTCCCTAATTCGCCTCTGACAAATGCCAGGATGGTTCCTTTGAAAGGGCATGGCCAACTTCCTTCCCTATCCAATGAGACTGATGACCTCACAGTTTGGTCTCCTCCCCCCAAATCAACCCAACCCCCAACCCTTACTAATCCATAAGGCCAGTGGGAGCAGGTAATTTCTCAATTGCTTCATATCCTGTGGCTGGTTTGAAACCTCTCTTGCTTATGATTTACCTTACATATGTGACAGGAGGTTAATTAAAGGAACATTTGGTAAGCTTACATTTAAGGCTATGCACTGCAAGAGTCTCAGAGTTAAACAATGGAAAGTCCAGATTGGAATATCAACAATGTTATGAAAAGGATAGATTTCTACTCATCACAAAGATGTCACATTGAGTTGCAGATAGGTGCAACCAGAAGACTGTCACACACTGAGCTTTTGGCCAAAGACTTCTTCAGAAAAGAAAGCACATACACACACACACACACACACACACACACACACACACACACACACACACAAGGAAGCACACCCCATAAACACATAATGGCTCTCTCTAATCTGCTGATGGCTGAAATACTGGATCTGAACAGCAGTCATAGGGGAGAAATACAGCAAGTCCTGTTGGTCCATGGCATGTGACCCAGGGTGCAACAAATCCAGAAGGCCCCATGGCTGGTGCCTGTGCCAAAGTCCCCCACAGACTGCACCTGTTGTCTAGTGTCACCTGGTATGTTGCCAGAGAATCGACAAGGCATCATTGCAGGAAGAAGCAGGTACTGAATTCTTCATCTGGGTCTTCAATGAATGCACCAAACGTTCCACCTCTGAGTTAGAAACTGAGTGAAACAGTGTGGTTGTCAGATGCTGGATACTGCTGCAAATGCAGAAGTCTTCAAACTCCCCCACTGTTGTAGGACACGAGGGTTCTGGAGATTCACACATGTAAGAACATGTTTCAGCACCACTTTAATATATGCACAGGTGTGAAAACACTGCAAAACAACACTATCGGCAAAATGTACTGTATGTGTCGACAGTGACCTGACAACAAGCCAGAGAACAGAACTCCATGGGAGGAAATGAAAACTCACCGTGCGAGGCAATCTTTGGGAAAGCAGATAGACTGAAACTGCATAGAGATGTTCATACATAGGGATCAGCACAACCGAAGACAGGTGCAGGTAGCTGATGACTGAGGACACAGAAATGGTATGGGACATAAGGTAAGGTCTGTGGTGGTTGAACTCAGTGTTAGAACTGGCCCACTTGCTTCCTGTCACTTGCAGGTAAACACTTCCATCAGCACGTCTGCCCATACAATGTGTTGCATGAGCCCCCCAGGGCAGCTGCCCACACTAGTTAACTGCACTGCCCATGTTGGCATACCTGCCTCCATTACAATGCTTGTTGGTGGGGATGCTAAATCATTCATTGGAAAATTATTATTAACTGGACGTTTTTACATGAAAGCTTCTTTCCACAGAAGGAATTGTTAGTGCGTACTTGAATGTTAGTTAAATTTCTGAGCTTTGTATGATTTTCAACAGAGTTGATAACAAATATATTTTGTGAACATAGAAGTTTGTAATGGAAAGCAAAGTTGCCACTCACCTTATAGCAGAGATGCTGAGTCGCAGATGGGCACAACAAAAAGACTCTCACAATTAAAGCTTTTGGCCATTAAGGCCTTCGTCAACAATAGACAACACACACACACACACACACACACACTCAGGCAAGTGCAACTCGACAACATGGCTGCAGTCTCAGGCAACTGAAACCACTATGTAAGCAGCAGCACCAGTGCATGATGGGAGTGGTGACTGGGTGGGGTGAAGGAGAAGGCTGGGGCAGGGAGGGGGAGGGATAATATGGTGGGGGTGGGGGACAGTGAAGTGCTGCAGGTTAAATGGGATGGAGAGCAGAGGAGGGGAGGAGGCGAAGTAGCAGAAAAGGAGACAAGTAAAAAGACTGGGTGTGAAGGTGGAATGATGGCTGTGTAGTGCTGGAATCGGAACAGGGAAGGGGCTGGATGGGTGACAACAGTGACTAATGAAGGTTGAGGCTAGGAGGGTTACAGGAATGTAGGATGTATTGCAGGGAAAGTTCCCACCTGTGCAATTCAGAAAAGCTGGTGTTGGTGGGAAGGATTCAAATGGTTCAAATGGCTCTGAGCACTATGGGACTCAACTGCTGTGGTCATAAGTCCCCTAGAACTTAGAACTACTTAAACCTAACTAACCTAAGGACATCACACACATCCATGCCCGAGGCAGGATTCGAACCTGCGACCGTAGCGGTCGCACGGTTCCGGACTGCGCGCCTGGAACCGCGAGACCACCGCGGCCGGCGGGAAGGATTCATATGGTACAGGCTGTGAAGCCGTCACTGACATGAAGGATATCATGTTTGGCAGTGTGTTCAGCAACAGGGTGGTCCATTTGTTTCTTGGCCACAGTTTGTTGGTGGCCATTCATGGAGACAGAAATCTTGTTGGTTGTCATGCCTAAATAGAATGCAGCACAGTAGTTGCAGCGTAGCTTGTAGATCACATGACTGGTTTCACAGGTAGCCCTGCCTTTGATGGGATAGGTGATGTTTGTGACTGGACTGGAATAGCTGGTGGTGAGAGGATGTATGGGACAGGTCTTCCATCTAGGTCTATTACAGGGGTATGAGACATGATGTAAGGGATTGGGAGCAGGGGTTGTGTAAGAATGGATGAGTATATAGTGTAGGTTTGGCAGATGGTGGAATACCACTGTGGGAGAGGTGGCAAGGATAGTGGGCAGGATATTTCTCATTTCAGGGCACAACAAGAGGCAATTGAAACTCTGGCAGAGAATGTAATTCAGTTGCTCCAGTCCTGGGTGGTACTGAGTTATGAGGGAAATGCTCCTCTGTGACTAGACAGTGGGATTTAGGGACATGGTGGGAGACTGGAAAGATAAGGCACAGGAGATTTGTTTTCATACAAGGTTGGGAGGATAATTATGGTGAGTGAAGTCTTCAGTGAGAGGCTCGGTATATTTTGAGAGGGACTACTCATCACTGCAGATGTGACGACGATGGGTGGTTAGGCTGTACGGAAGGGACTTCTTGGTATGGAAAGGGTGGCAGCTGTTGAAGTGGGAGTGTTGCTGGTGGTTAGTGGGACTGATATGGACTGAGGTACTGATGCAGCCATCTTTGAGGTGGAGGTCAACATCTAGGAAAGTGGCTTGTTGGGTTGAGCAGGACCAGGTGAATACAATGGGGGAGAAGTTGTTGAGGTTCTGGAGGAATGTCAATTGGGCGTCCTCACCTTTGATCCAGATAGCAAAGATGTCATAAATGAATCTGAACCAGGTGAGGGGTTTAGGATTCTGAGTTTTTAGGAATGATTCCTCTAGATGGCTCATGAATAGGCTGGCATAGGATAATGTCATGCGGGTGTCCATAGCCATACCCCGGATTTGTTAGGTAATGCCTTCAAAGGAGAAGTAATTGTAGGTGAGGATACAGTTGCTCATGGCGACTAGGCAGGAGGTTGTTGGTTTGGAATCTGTCGGGCACTGGGAAAGGTAGTGTTCAATAGTAGTAAGGCTGTGGGCATTAGGAAAGTTTGTGTACACAAGAAACTGGTGGATCACCCTTTTGCTGAACATGCTGCCAAACGTGATATCCATCATGTTGATGACTGATTCACATCATGTGCCATATGAATCCTTCCCACCAACACCAGCTTTTCTGAATTGCACAGGCGTGAATATTCCCTGCAATACATCCAACGTTCCCATAACCCTCCTGGCCTCAGCCTTCATTAGTCACTGTTCTCATCCATCCAGCCCCCTCCCTGTTCCCTTTCCAGCACTACACAGCCATCATTCCACCTTCACACCTAGTCTTTTTACTTGTCTCCTTTTCCACTACTTCACCTCCTCCCCTCCCCTGCCCTCCATCCTGTCTAACCTCCAGCACTTCACTGTCCACCACCCCCACCATATTATCCCTCCACCTCCCCACCCCAGCCTCCTCCTTACCTCCACCCAGTTGCCAGTTGCCACTCCCATCATGTACTGGTGCTGTTGCTCACAGTGTGGTTTCAGTTGCCTGAGACTCCAGTCATGTGTGCAAGTTGTGTTTGCGTGAGTGTGTGTGTGTGTGTGTCATCTATTGTTGACAAAGGCCTTGATAATAAATAAATAAAATAGCTGAAACCCTTAATTGTGAGAGTCTTTTTGTTGTGCCTATCTGCGACTCAGCATCTCCGCTATATGGTGAGTAGCAACTTTCGTTTTCATAATAATGTTACATTCCATCCTGGATTTTCCATTGTTTGAAGTTTGCAAAGGAACATTTGAGTCCTGTGAGAATAGTAAAGACAAAGACATTCTGTTGTTTTGTCTCAGTATACATCATTTATAGAAAACTAATAAAACAATTATTGCAGTGCTCTCTCTTTGCATAAGAAAAAAGAAAAGTACTACAAAGTGTAGAATATTTGTTATTTGTGAGGTGAAAAGCTAAAAGGGACCTTTTGTCAGAAGAGTAAAATTTTCAGTACAAGCAAAAAACATTCAATAATGTGTAATATCAATTTCCATTTGTTTGTATATTATAATAGTTTACTTCATTCTGTACACACTCGTATTGATTTGAAACTTGTTTGAATGCAACAAGAGTCAATTATATCATTACAAGCAATCGATGTCAGTCTTCAGAAAAGGGACCTCTTGTTGTTATGGGGAAATAACATTGGTTCGACAGGAGGTCCCTTTTCTAAATGTCACAGCTATACATGCAGTACTTCACAAAATAGCATATCTTAAATTTTAGAAGCATTTTAAGGAGCTCAGAGTAATTTTGTATAAAAGAACACCATTTTGTGATTTCAATAATGCCAAACAACACACGTGGTCCTATTTTGCAAATGCCTACAGATGTTGCCCATGTATAGTTGGTAGCCCTTAAAGAACAGATGACAGCTGATGTTACAAATTCGTGTTTACAGCTTGCTCAGTTTAAAGAACTCAATGTGTGAAGATAGAATTGTGAAAGCACTAAACAATATTGGTGTTGGTGGTGATTGATGTGATGAAGATTATGAACTATTTCAAGATTATTTTTCTGAAAGAATGCCAAGTAGTGATGAATCAAGTGATGAGGAACTGGAACCTCAAGGTGATGAGTCAGTTAACCTACCTGCTATTTCTTTATTACAAGACATTCCGAAGTTTAATGAAGCCTTAGGTAACAACGATAATGTTGTTGATAATGTTATTATTGAAATACAATGAAATGTTAATAGTGATAAAGTTGTAGATGAGAATGATGGTGCTGAAGACTTTGACCTGGTCGTAACTGATGACTGCATAAATTTAATTGACTCTTTTGATGCTGATAAAGACCATGCTCTCATTTCAAAGTTTTTAAAAGTGGGTTGCAGGTGCAAAGAAGAATGTTGCAATTACTATTCAGTTGGTGAATATTTGTAAATGCGTCATGAATGTGCTGAGATTGGTCATTATGAGAACAATGTCAACACATTAGATCAAGTAATTTTAGGTCAGTTCTTTGACAGCTCGTAAACATAAAGTACAAACTGAGAGGAAACAACCACAAAGTAAATACTTAGTAAAAGGTCAGCATGTTTGTAAAAACACTTACATGTGTTCCAACAATATTAAAATTGAAAGACTAAAGCGCCAAACAAAAATGTATAATGATACAGGATTGATTGTCAAAGCTCATGGTAATGCAAGAAAGCTTCCTAAGAATGTGACTTCTTTTTCTGATTCAGAGTTTGTTGTAAGGTTTTTACACAATTACGCACAACAACATGCCATAATTTTACCAGGCAGAAGTAGCACTTAGTATAATGCAAATTTCAAACTTCTACATTCAAGTGATAATAAAGCCAAAATTTTTGAAACTTACATGGCTTCCTTTACAAATGATATGCCCGTAAAACCAGTATCGAGTAGAGTGTTTTGTAATATTTGGAAGGAGATATGTCCAGAAATAGTTGTCATGAAGCCCAAATCAGATCTTTGTGCATTTTGCCAAAGACATTTCACTTCAGGAACTTCAATGGCTTCAGTGCCTGAAGAAACTAAAATGAGGTCCCATCTACAACTTGTTGCAAAAGAAAGAGAGTTTTATAAGGGAACTATAAAAAAGACTAATGAAAATTTTGAAGATGATGATAGAAGTTGTGTACACTACAGTTTTGACATGGCCCAGCAGGTTCACATACCCAGTAACCCATTGCAGCCTGGACCTATGTATTTCTTGGTAACATTCAGAATAGGAATATATGGGGTTATGTGTGAGACTGTGAACGAACAAGTAAACTATCTACTCCTAGAAGGTGTAGGAACAACAAAGGGATCCAACGTTGCTGTTAGTCTTTTCCACAACTATTTGGAAAACCACAGTCATGGAGAAGACACAATGTTCATTCATGCTGACAATTGTGTAGGTAGAACAAGAACAATACCTTATTAGGATACCTTTCTTTGAGAATCAGTAATAACAAAAATTCATGCCAGTAGGTCACACGAAATTTGCATGTGACTGGGCATTTGGACTTTTAAAGAAAAGATTTAGGGTCACCTATATCTCTTCCATACAACAATTCGCTGACTGCATTAAGAAATCTACACCTACAACACATGTTAACTCAGCTGTTGCTGTTGAAAATGAAATAGGTGAAGTTGGTGTGAATACATATGACTGGCTAAATTTCTTGAAGGATAATAATGCTAAAAAAGTACCTCACATAACTAAATACAACCACTTTGAGTTCAATGTTACCTACAAAGGTAGAGTACATTGCAAATTATACATTGATGGAAATGAATTTATGTACCGCATCTTCTGCAATGACAAGCGATGCACTAGGTTTCCTGCTGCAGTAATTCCTCCAGAGATGACAAGACAACGAAAGGAGTACCTTTTCAAAAACATCAGGACCTATTGCAAAGAGAACTACAAAGACATTCTGTGTCCTGAAGTAGGCTCAGAACGTGAACCAGAAACTCAAGTCAGCGACAGTGAAGATCTTGAAGAAGAACCTGACCAAATAAATATTCCAGAACCAAAGAAGAGGTGAAAATGCTCTTGTTAAAGTGCCTTGAACCCCATTCAGACTTTTTTTTTTTTTTACGAACAGAAAATCAAGTCCTTTGGCAACTACAAAATATGGGATCTCAGTAATCTATTTTGGAGGATTTTTGAATTCCAATTTCTTGTGGCTCTAGTCCCATTAATTGCTCCAGAATCAAAATTTGATCCAAAAGATGCCATAACATAGTGTAAAGATATAAATATTATGCCAGAAAATAAGCACAGGGCTTGCTATATTTTTCTCAACAAGGGGCCAATTTATTTGTTTTCAAATGTATTTACACTCTGATGTGATATATGTCTGAGGGAGTAATCCACTTATTGTGAAGTGTTGATTTAAAAACTCCAAACCACTTGACAAAGGACATTTTAAGTGTAATATCTCAAAACACCTCTTTCATGTCATAAATATTCAACCTGCCATAACTTCCTCAAATTTAGAGATAGAAATAAAATTCTTTTACAGGTTTTTCAGAATTTAATGCTGAATGTAAAAACTACAAAAGTTCAAATTTCTAAATTTTCGACAAGAGGTCCCTTTTTGCTTTCCGCCTCACATTTATAGGGACAGTGTTTGGTTACATCATTGTTAGGCAAGTTATGGAAAACATTTGAAAAGACATTTCTGCAAACTGTATTTAGTAAATACAGTGTTTTGCTGTATACATTATTATTATTTATATTATTGTTGTTACTGTTATTATTATTACTGTTATTACATGTTAAATCTGAAGATAGTAATTATTTACTGTATTAAATAAATACACTGTTTTGCTGAGTACATTATTATTATTATTATTTCTGTTATTATTATTAATGCTATTACTTGTTAAATCTTAAAATAGTGATTATTTAATTTAACAATGGAAAACACAGGATGGAATGTACCAGTATTATGAAAAGTAGAGTTGCTACTCACAATATAATGGAGATGCTGAGTCACAGATAGGCATAACAGAAAGACTGTCAGAAAGTGAGCTGTCAGCCAACAAGGCCCTCTTCGGCAGTAGATGAGGATACACACACACATACACACACTCACTCAAATACAACTCACACCACATGACCACAGTCTCTGGCTCCTGGCCTCAGCAGACATAGACTGTGATTGTGCAAGTGTGAGTTGTGTTTACGTGATTGTATGTGTGTATATGAACTGCAGATTGAAACTGAAGAAACTGCAAAAAGGTGGGAATTTAAGGAGATGGGACCTGGATAAACTGAAAGAACCAGAAGTTGTAGAGAGTTTCAGGGAGAGCATAAGGGAACAATTGACAGGAATGGGGGAAAGAAATACAGTAGAAGAAGAATGGGTAGCTCTGAGGGATGAAGTAGTGAAGGCAGCAGAGGATCAAGTAGGTAAAAATACTAGGGCTAATAGAAATCCTTGGGTAACAGAAGAAATATTGAATTTAATTGATGAAAGGAGAAAATATAAAAATGCAGTAAATGAAGCAGGCAAAAGGGAATACAAACGTCTCAAAAATGAGATCGACAGAAAGTGCAAAATGGCTAAGCAGGGATGGCTAGAGGACAAATGTAAGGATGTAGAGGCTTGTCTCACTAGGGGTAAGATAGATACTGCCTACAGGAAAATTAAAGAGATCTTTGGAGAGAAGAGAACCACTTGTATGAATATCAAGAGCTCAGATGGCAACCCAGTTCTAAGCAAAGAAGGGAAGGCAGAAAGGTGGAAGGAGTATATAGAGGGTTTATACAAGGGCGATGTACTTGAGGACAATATTATGGAAATGGAAGAGGATGTAGATGAAGATGAAATGGGAGATAAGATACTGCGTGAAGAGTTTGGCAGAGCACTGAAAGACCTGAGTCGAAACAAGGCCCCGGGAGTAGACAACATTCCATTAGAACTACTGATGGCCTTGGGAGAGCCAGTCCTGACAAAACTCTACCATCTGGTGAGCAAGATGTATGAGACAGGCGAAATACCCACAGACTTCAAGAAGAATATAATAATTCCAATACCAAAGAAAGCAGGTGTTGACAGATGTGAAAATTACCGAACTATCAGTTTAATAAGTCACAGCTGCAAAATACTAACGCGAATTCTTTACAGACGAATGGAAAAACTGGTAGAAGCGGACCTCGGGGAAGATCAGTTTGGATTCCGTAGAAATGTTGGAACATGTGAGGCAATACTAACCTTACGACTTATCTTAGAAGAAAGATTAAGAAAAGGCAAACCTACATTTCTAGCATTTGTAGACTTAGAGAAAGCTTTTGACAACGTTAACTGGAATACTCTCTTTCAAATTCTGAAGGTGGCAGGGGTAAAATACAGGGACTGAAAGGCTATTTACAATTTGTACAGAAACCAGATGGCAGTTATAAGAGTCGAGGGGCATGAAAGGGAAGCAGTGGTTGGGAAGGGAGTGAGACAGGGTTGTATCCTCTCCCCGATGTTATTCAATCTGTATATTGAGCAAGCAGTAAAGGAAACAAAAGAAAAATTCGGAGTAGGTATTAAAATTCATGGAGAAGAAGTAAAAACTTTGAGGTTCGCCGATGACATTGTAATTCTGTCAGAGACAGCAAAGGACTTGGAAGAGCAGTTGAACGAATGGACAGTGTCTTGAATGGAGGATATAAGATGAACATCAACAAAAGCAAAACGAGGATAATGGAATGTAGTCTAATTAAACCGGGTGATGCTGAGGGGATTAGATTAGGAAATGAGACGCTTAAAGTAGTAAAGGAGTTTTGCTATTTAGGGAGTAAAATAACTGATGATGGTCGAAGTAGAGAGGATATAAAATGTAGACTGGCAATGGCAAGGAAAGCGTTTCTGAAGAAGAGAAATTTGTTAACATCGAGTATAGATTTAAGTGTCTGGAAGTCGTTTCTGAAAGTATTTGTATGGAGTGTAGCCATGTATGGAAATGAAACATGGACGATAACCAGTTTGGACAGGAAGAGAATAGAAGCTTTCGAAATGTGGTGCTACAGAAGAATGCTGAAGATAAGGTGGGTAGATCACGTAACTAATGAGGAGGTATTGAATAGGATTGGGGAGAAGAGAAGTTTGTGGCACAACTTGACTAGAAGAAGGGATCGGTTGGTAGGACATGTTTTGAGGCATCAAGGGATCACAAATTTAGCATTGGAGGGCAGTGTGGAGGGTAAAAATCGTAGAGGGAGACCAAGAGATGAATACACTAAGCAGATTCAGAAGGATGTAGGTTGCAGTAGGAACTGGGAGATGAAGAAGCTTGCACAGGATAGAGTAGCATGGAGAGCCGCATCAAACCAGTCTCAGGACTGAAGACCACAACAACAACAACATGTGTGTATATGTTAACTATTTCCTTAGGAGTCCTGGCTGCCCGAAAGTAAACTTTTGTTATGCCTATCTGCGACTCAGCGTCTCCGTTATATGGTGAGTAGCAACTATGCTTTTCAAAGTATTGTTAATTATTTAATTTAATTGTCCCATTTCACTTCATAATCAGATAGTGTCATACTGAAAAAATATGAAATTAATTACATCAGGAAATTAATTATTTCTTTTGTTTAATGTTATAGGCATACATTTGAGGTGAGCCCAGCATTTACGCTTGTGGAGAATGCTGTTCTGCAGCACATGTTGAAGATATTTGGATATACCAATGGAGATGGTATCTTTGCTCCAGGTAGTAACTTAATTAAGTTTAAAATGCACCAGAGGAATATGAAGAATCAGTTTCTTCTATGAGAAACATATTTGTACACTTCCTTGCCTGTCAGATTTGCAAATGGATTGTGATCTTTGCGTGTGCTAGTGCATGTTTAACACAAGCAATCAGTAGGATGTTGTACTTGTATTCTGATGATGTGAATCATATTAATTTGATTTTCCTGTCCTAAATTTTCTGGGGTTCTCTCATACTAGAGTAGAAGTATGATCAACTAATTAACTGAAAAAGATAAATCCTTTCTCCTTTTTGTAATTAGAAATTAGGTGTTGTTAATTAGTTTCTTAAAATAGTTTTATGTAGTGGCTACATTGCTAAGATCTAATTTTATAGTGAACAATTTTTATTATTTTTAAAACTCAACATGGGACAATATATTATTTAGAAATTGACATCCAGTATCATCATTGGAACACATTTATATTTGAGAATAGTATTGTATTTAAAAATCACAACTAAAAGTAATAGTTTGCTGACCAATATCTACTTTATGAATGAGAAATGCTTTTGCAACCTCTTGAGGGTAGATCCCTTGCAGCAAAACAAAGGAAGTCCATGTTAGGTACGCCCAGAGATGTTTAGTTACTAAATGAAAGAACATTTTACAAAGTTGTCAGGTCAGAAGTCTGCCCTGATAGCTGAGTGGAACTGGCTGGTTCGGAGATTTTCTCCACTCAGGGACTGGGTGTTGTGTTTGTCCTAATCATCATCATTTCATCCCCATCGACGCGCAAGTCGTCAAAGTGGCATCAAATTGAAAGACTTGCACCAGGCGAATGGTCTACCCAACGGGAGACCCTAGTCACACAAGTGCCGGCACGGTAGCTCAGCGTGTTCGGTCAGAGGGTTTAGCTACTCTCTGTAATAAAAAAAACCGAGTGCTCGAATAAACGAACAACATGAACAGGTGTCATCGGACGTCCACCACGAACAAATTCCATGACAATATACACTCCTGGAAATTGAAATAAGAACACCGTGAATTCATTGTCCCAGGAAGGGGAAACTTTATTGACACATTCCTGGGGTCAGATACATCACATGATCACACTGACAGAACCACAGCCACATAGACACAGGCAACAGAGCATGCACAATGTCGGCACTAGTACAGTGTATATCCACCTTTCGCAGCAATGCAGGCTGCTATTCTCCCATGGAGACGATCGTAGAGATGCTGGATGTAGTCCTGTGGAATGGCTTGCCGTGCCATTTCCACCTGGCGCCTCAGTTGGACCAGCGTTCGTGCTGGACGTGCAGACCGCGTGAGACGACGCTTCATCCAGTCCCAAACATGCTCAATGGGGGACAGATCCGGAGATCTTGCTGGCCATGGTAGTTGACTTACACCTTCTAGAGCACGTTGGGTGGCACGGGATACATGCGGACGTGCATTGTCCTGTTGGAACAGCAAGTTCCCTTGCCGGTCTAGGAATGGCAGAACGATGGGTTCGATGACGGTTTGGATGTACCATGCACTATTCAGTGTCCCCTCGACGATCACCAGTGGTGTACGGCCAGTGTAGGAGATGGCTCCCCACACCATGATGCCGGGTGTTGGCCCTGTGTGCCTCGGTCGTATGCAGTCCTGATTGTGGCGCTCACCTGCACGGCGCCAAACACGCATACGACCATCATTGGCACCAAGGCAGAAGCGACTCTCATCGCTGAAGACGACACGTCTCCATTCATCCCTCCATTCACGCCTGTCGCGACACCACTGGAGGCGGGCTGCACGATGTTGGGGCGTGAGCGGAAGACGGCCTAACGGTGTGCGGGACCGTAGCCCAGCTTCATGGAGACAGTTGCGAATGGTCCTCGCCGATACCCCAGGAGCAACAGTGTCCCTAATTTGCTGGGAAGTGGCGGTGCGGTCCCCTACGGCACTGCGTAGGATCCTACGGTCTTGGCGTGCATCCGTGCGTCGCTGCGGTCCGGTCCCAGGTCGACAGGCACGTGCACCTTCCGCCGACCACTGGCGACAACATCGATGTACTGTGGAGACCTCACGCCCCACGTGTTGAGCAATTCGGCGGTACGTCCACCCGGCCTCCCGCATGCCCACTATACGCCCTCGCTCAAAGTCCGTCAACTGCACATACGGTTCACGTCTACGCTGTCGCGGCATGCTACCAGTGTTAAAGACTGCGATGGAGCTCCGTATGCCACGGCAAACTGGCTGACACTGACGGCGGCGGTGCACAAATGCTGCGCAGCTAGCGCCATTCGACGGCCAACACCACGGTTCCTGGTGTGTCCGCTGTGCCGTGCGTGTGATCATTGCTTGTACAGCCCTCTCGCAGTGTCCGGAGCAAGTATGGTGGGTCTGACACACCGGTGTCAATGTGTTCTTTTTTCCATTTCCAGGAGTGTACAATAAAATGAGGTTAAAAAAAAAAAAAAAGTGGTCAGTGCGGCGGTCTGTCATGCCAAGGCGTCTGGGTTCAATTCCCAGCTGGGTCGGAGATTTTCTCCACTCAGGGACTGGGTGTTGCATTGTCCTCATTATCATTTTATCATCATCAGTAGAAGGCAACGGGAAACCACCAATGGAATCACTTCCCTAGACGCTCATGTAGTGGACCTCTCTGACGAGGCTTCCCCCATGACAAGACCTGCCATAAGGCAGTACACGAAGTTTTAAGTTCAAGTCAGAAATTAAAGATGGATTTTGGAAAAGGTCTTCTGCTTGCTATTGCATGTGCATGGATTCATTGACTTTTGCATCATTTCAAATACCCATGGACAGTATCAAATAACTTTTAGGCTTCCGTGACATGTTGATTAGCATCTCTGAATTAGAAATGTCTGGTGCATAATTACAATATCTGATGCATAAACCAATTGTTCTAGGATGCCCCAGTGATATTTTAGCATAAGACTGATCTCAAGAGTATGCAGAGGCCATGGAACTAGTCGTCACATACCTCTCCATCTCTCATGTTAGATATCACCCTTTGAGTCATGGAATTAGTCCTCACATACTTCTCCATCTTTCATGATGGATCTCACCCAAAGCATCTTGAATAACATGACCAAAATATGGTGGAGATCCATATTCATAAACCTCATACTTCTTCTTATTTGCTAGTGTACATCTTGTAGCAGTTATGCAAGGATGTTGCGAAGAAACCTCTTGTGGACACTACCTCTAAAATGTGTTGGGAGAGCATATGGCCCTACCAGAAAATTTTCTACAATCCCAGCTCATTTGCTGATCTTAAAACATTGTTGATATCTAACCTGAATTATACCATGAGAGATTTCATCAATCAACAAATGGTAATTGTGAAAATTTGCTCTCCCATTGTGGCGTAGTGCCATACATCACCCATATAAAAGTACACAGAGGTTAGCTGCATACAAGCTGTGACTCATGGCTTAACTGTAACTGATGTTTCCTCTGTGAACCAGCCTGCAGCTTCAGCCTGGAGATGTCACTACCTTGGAGGCAGTGAAATGTGGAATACACTACTGGAAATGTCAGTAGCCAAGGATTGCGTTAATATTAGCGCCAGTACATTGGGAAGTATAAATAATTACTTAATGCACAGAATTTATAGCTTTCACATTTCAGTAACATTCTGAATGAAGAAGTTTAACAAATATCTAGTTTTTCAGTACCAGGGAAAAAAACAATTTTCTGTAAAACATATATTTTTACATTTTTTTTAAATTTTTTGTTGACATTATGTTTTATGTAAAATAATGCCAGTTGCATTTCTCTTAATACTTCAGTGATGAAGGGATGTGTGTGGTATGTATGTGACATATGAATATTTGGAGTTGTAAGTTACTGATCGTATTAAACATGTTAACATGGATATGTATTGAGTGAATAAGTCACGTACAACAGGACATTTGTGTGTTATAAAATGCCAGCTTACAGTATTTGGGAAACTAGAAATGTAGTTCAGTCATTTAAAGAGAGGATTAATTTGACTATTTTATTTTTTGAGACATATTATTTAATAGAATTGGTCAATAGTAACTTGGCACCATGATTGGTGTGACAAAGAAAATACAGGATAGTATAGATCAATCTCAAACACTGTTTGAATACATTTGGATGTCCCAATTGTAAGACAGCAATTTTGTGTACTTTAGGAAGGAGAGTGTGAGTGCAATCAGCAATAAAAGAGAATTCATTGTGCGAAGCTTATGATTATCAGGCATATTTGCACTGAGCTCTACAACAATGTTTTAATTTGAGCAATCATGTGATTTAAAAGATTGTGGAGTGTCAAAATGTGTTACTTGAGGAAGGAAAATAATGTTTGTGTAAATTTTGGATATATTGTCTGTAAACTGTGGATTTATTTCAAATAACTTTAATTCGTCATTGTGTACTGTGCAGTCGTAACTTAGAGCAGATAGTTGAAAGTGAACTTTGCAAAGTATTGAGCAGACATTCTAAACCATAGATGATCCCAGTATATTTTCAGTTGCAGGTCAGGGTGGAAACTGTTATCTGGCAGCACTTGCACATGATGAAAAGACTGAACATTTACAAATGTGTACCTGAAGTTTCCATTGTGAAAAAGTACATCTGTTGCAGCTAAGACACAGTAAAAGTTAATGTACACAGTTGTAGCCTGAGGGTAGGGTTAAATCATTGTTTATGGTGCTAAAGATCCTATTTCAGCAGTGATGATAAACCTCAAAAAACTTCGGACATCTGTCTTCTGTCTGGAAATAAATTTTGATATGGTTGTGCAACTTTGCATACATTACATTCATGTAGCTATACACAAAAATCATTCCCACCTTCTTATGAAACGAATATTCAGCCTTGGTTGAAATGCTAATTAAGTAACTTATTGGTACTCCAGATGCGAAATGCTGCAAATTGTTTAACTTCAGGTTGTCTCATGTCTCCATAGGACACACATTGTCCTCAGGGATGTAATGATTGCTTCAGCTGACTGATTTGTGTCTACAGCATAACTTTGTCATCTAACAAAATGAATTTCATTATTGGTTACAAACTTTTGGTTTTGAGTTTTTATTTTGAAACACACTGAATTTGAACTTCAGTTAACATTTTATTTTTATTTATTTATTACATCATAGATCCAACTGTGAGAATTGACATGGATGTAGTGTGTGTCAATTTTTACATTGTCAATGACAAGTACTTATACACTCTGTTTACAAGTGAAGATTAGAAAGTTACATAACACAATGTGATGAAATGAGAAACCTTAGGCTTACAGAATACAAAGTATAAAACATAGTAAATTAAAGCTGAAAAAGTCATATAACCCAGAGAGTTAAATATAAGCAGCTAACACTAAAAAGTGTTACATATGTGACAAGAATGTACAGCTTGATGTTCAATTTATATGACAATACATCTTATTTAATTTTAAGGCAGTTAATCACTGTGTTTAATAAACTCTTCCAAACTGTAAAATGACAGCTAAAAGAAATTGTCTCAGAAGCTTCTTTAAATGTAGATTTGCTGGCTATTTCACATTTGATTTCTGAACGAAGAGCATTAAATATCTTTAGACCGGAGTACTGTACACCCTTCTGCACAACCTTCAAATTTTTACCTTCAGTGTAGAAATCATGTTTCCTCCTAGTGCTGTACTGATGGTATTCACTGTTACATTTGTATAAATCGGTGTTTTATGAAACACATATGTGAATATATGTATTGAGAAGTAGTTGAAAGAACGCCCAGGTTCTGGAATAGGCTTCTGCAGCTGGGTCTAGGGTCTACACCACACATCACTCTTACAATAAGCTTCTGTGCAATGAATATTTTCTTTGCAAGAGATCGATTTCCCCAGAAAATAATTCAATATGCCATCAAAGAATTGGAGTAACCATAGTATGCTGCTTTTTTAATGCTTAAGTTTGCACTGTCAGAGATGATTCGTACTGCAAAAATTGAAGAGCTGAGTCTCTTGTAAAGATCTAAAATGTGATGGGATCAGTTTACTCTACAGTCAGTCTTCACGCCTAGAAACTTTGTTTCTTCCACTCTTTCTATGACCTGCGTGGCATATTTAACGGTCATTTCGTCCTCAGTTTTGGCAATTGGTGTGAACTCAATATAATTAGTCTTACTAAGGTTTAGTGAAAGACTATGTGCAGTAAACTATTTCATTAAATATATTAGAATAATATTAACAGACTCTTGAACATTTTACCATCTATGACCATTAACCATTATGTTTGTATCATCTGCAAAGATGGTAAAATTACACTGTATCATGGTAGAATAAGGTAAATCATTTATAAATAATAGTAACAGTAAAAGACCAAGAATAGAGCCCTGTGGCACTCCACAATTTATGTCTCTACATTCAGATGAAATCATTTCACTACACAAATTGTCTGACTTGTCTAAGACTACTCTGTGTTTCCTATCTGTCAGGTATGACTGAAGCCAGTTGCTTGCTACACCAATTATTCCTAGATGGTCTGCCTTCAGTAATAGTATTTGGTGGTTCACAGTGTCAGAGGCTTTAGATAAATCACAAAATAACCCTGTTGTCACCATTTTCTCATTTAGAGATTCCAAAACCTTATCTATAAAGGTATAAATCGCTTGTTCAGTTGACAGACCTTTCCAGAAACCAAACTGATGTTGCTAAGAATATTGAATTTATGTATGTGTTCTAAAATTCTAGAAAATGTAAGTTTTTCTAGTACCTTTGAAAACACTGCCAGGAGAGATATTGGTCTGAAATTTGTAACATCAGTTTTCTCCCCTTTCCTTAAGAGAGGCTTCACGATAGCATACTTTAGTCTATCAGGAACAATTCCTTGTTGTAAAGAGGCACTGAAAATATGGCACAGTATACTACTTACAGAAGTACAATTGCTAGAAATATTGTCTACCCCACAAGAGTTCTTGGTTTTCACGGAGGCAATTGTTCTTTCAGTTTCTGATACTGTAATAGGTCTAATATGCATTTGAATGATTTTGTTAGGGACAGCATTTTGCAAAAAGGTCAAGGCATCATTCACAGAACTCTTGCAGCCTATTTGCTCAGACACTGACAGGAAGTGTGTATTAAAGATTTCAGCTATGATCTCAGGATTTTGCACAAGATTCCCTTTGTGTTCGATTTTGAAATTTTCTAAGGGTCTTTTTTTATTGTTCCCTGTCTCCTTGCTAACTATTTGCCAGACAGTTTTCATTTTATTATTGGGATTATCAATTTCTTTTACATAATACAGTGCTTTTGATGTCTGAATAACTTTCTTTAGGATTTTACAATACATTTTGTAATGGCTGATTAATTCTCTGTCCCTGGGCCCTCTGGTTGCAATATAAAGTTTCCTCATACATTTACATCACACTGTAATACCCTTTGTGATCAATGGCTTCTTTAAGGATGAGGGAATATTGTTCCTAACAAACTTTTTAGGAAAAGTTACTTTAAAGTGTGATAGGATTCATTTATGAATATGATAAATTTTGTATCAACATCATCTACTCTTTGCGCTGAATTCCAGTCTTCATGATGCAGCTTTTGGTTAAAAATTTCCAGGGACTCTTTGTTCATAAGTCTGATTGACTTCCAGGTTGAGATTGTTTTCTTTAGAGATCTGTAGTCATGCAGAGTGAGGAGCTGTCCATCATGGTCTGATACGCCATTTAATATTGGGGTGACAGTGAAGTTCTGCTATAAACTTACATCTAAAAATATATTGTCTATCTGAGATTGACAGTCAGGAGTGATGCTAGTAGGAAAGTCAACCACTCATGGAAGATTGTAGGAACTAAGCAAATTCTGGAGCTCTACTTTGTTGTTGCATTCGGCTGCGAAGTTGACATTAAAGTCCCCAAGTAAGATAATGTCATTATTTTTTGAAAATAAGGTTGATAGTAACAATTCTAACTGCACCATAAAGAAACTTCCTGGCAGATTAAAACTGTGTGCTGGACCGAGACTCGAACTCGGGACCTTTGGCTTTTGCGGGCAAGTGCTCTACCATCTGAACTGTCCAAGCATAACTGACACCCCATCCTCACAGCCTTACTTCTGCCAGTACCTCGTCTCCTACTTTACGAACTTCACAGAAGCTCGCAGGAGAGGTGCACTCCACTCAAAGTTGTGCACCCAACAACAATAATCAACAGAGGATTGGTGCCATGTTGCCTTTCCAGACAAATTCCAGTTCTATGTACAGCATCACATTGGATGTACATATGTCTGAAGGCTCTGAGAATGAACATTGCCAGATAGCATTTGTCATTCTTGCAAACGTCCAGCACCTGGTGTGGTGGTATGTGTTGCCATTGGGTACACAACATGATCACCTGTTGTTTGCGTAGCTAATAGTTTGGACAGCAGCCACAATATTTCTGATGTGTTGATACCAGTGACTGTACCCTGTCTTTGAGGATTATCATTATCTTTCAACAAAATAACACAAGACCACATATTGCCCATGCTGTCATGACCTACATCAATAGAGAGCATGTTTGACTGTAGCCCTTGCCAGCTTGTTCTCCAGAGTCTCCAGATCTCTCATCCACTGAAAACATCAGCTTTTGTTTTGTCCAGAAACTGGCACACTGCCACTTGCCAGCCAGTCTCATTGAAGTCTGGCACCAAGCTGAAGCAGCATGGAGTGGCATACCTGGAAATCACGTACATTTTAATCAGGTATTCTTCCTACTATAATCTCTCCACACAATAAGTAATTTGCCATTGTTTGCTGACCTTACTGATATGGAAATTTTAATGGCCAGCAGTTTATTACAGTGTGCAAAGCATTTATTGCTTACAAATCAATTGAAAAAAAAAAAAACAGAGGAAGATGTACACACAAATTTCATGCTGTGTCTTGTAGCAGATCTGCTAAAAACTTTCAGGAAGAGGCCATGTTCCAAAGATTACCTCAAAGTATGCCACCCTGAAAGATCATTTTAAGTAATTTTGTATATTTTAAATGTAATAAAGCCTTATTCAGTTCCTGAAAAACCTATTAACTTTTGACAAATAATTCTGGGACTGTGCTAGTCATCTCTGTAACCTTCTGTCAGTAGCCTAGACCCAAGCAAAAAAACCGCAGGAGTGAACGGTTAAGAATATCCTTTGGTTTTAAAGACCTTATCTAATAGTACACTGGTAAGTATAATTAACACTTAGAATAATAGGGTATCAATTTATTTATTTTATTAATCCTTTGATAATGTTTAGTACAATGTACTAGAAGATATTGGACTTAACCCTAGTCATTACAGAGAACAGTTCTGAAGATTGTATGTATGTCTGCATGTTAAAAATTACAAAAGTTACTGATTTATTGCAGTTCAAGTATTCACTTACTGAATAGTAGCAGTAGTACTGTAGATATTCTCTAATAGCTTGTAAAATTGACACGTTCCATATCCTGTGATACTGTCATAACATGGATCACCGGAACAAGAGATAAATAAATAAAAAAAAAAAAAATAAAAAAAATAAAATAAAATGTCAGTTGGAAACTTATTAAATACCTTAATTTCCATATAGTATGTACTATCATGATACAGAACATGACTCCATATTTTAAATGTGCGTTAAAATATGAAAAATAGGCAGACATTAGTGCCTGTGCATTTTGCATCCTTTTAGAGCCCTTAAAAGATCCCATCTCATCAGATACAGTGTAGAACACCTGTTTGTGGAGGGAAGTACTTGACATGGAGGGCGAGGGGGGGGGGGGGGGGTGAGGGGTGAAGGTCTTCAGAATACTTTGGGCACATAAAAAACATTGCTTTGCATGGAATTAATCAATCACACTCAATTTTCACTACTTCTGACAGAGGCCATCACTTCCACACCAACATCCCTACTCTAAACCCTTGCAACTCTGTGTTGACAATCAGTCTCATTTCCAACATGCTGAAGTTACATGTAGTGATCGTATATAGAGAATGCACAAGTTTTCTGTGAATCAAATTCTTACCCAACTGAAAATGATGGTGTTGAAAATCACAAGAAATTCAATGTGCAATTTGTGAAGAATGTTCTGTATTTTATGGATTCAAATAGTAGTCATTATATGTCCTGATAGGCATGTTAAAACCTAGACGTGTTAGTGGATACTCAAAAACTACTGCAATAAAAATCGTAGACTTACAAATATGAACATTCTCCAAGTCATGTTGTAGTTCAAATAAAAATGAAATTTACGGTCCAAAATAAATTTTTAAATAGTTGCAGATATTGTTGTTGTCTTCAGTCCTGAGACTGGTTTGATGCAGCTCTCCATGCTACTCTATCCTGTGCAAGCTTCTTCATCTCCCCGTACTTACTGCAACCTACATCCTTCTGAATCTGTTTAGTGTATTCATCTCTTGGTCTCCCTCTACGATTTTTACCCTCCACCCTGCCCTCCAATGCTAAATTTGTGATCCCTTGATGCCTCAGAACATGTCCTACCAACTGGTCCCTTCTTCTTGTCAAGTTGTGCCACAAACTCCTCTTCTCCCCAATTCTATTCAATACCTCCTCATTAGTTATGTGATCTACCCATCTAACCTTCAGCACTCTTCTGTAGCACCACATTTCGAAAGATTCTATTCTCTTCTTGTCCAAACTATTTATCGTCCATGTTTCACTTCCATACATGGCTACACTCCATACAAATACTTTCAGAAACGACTTCCTGACACTTAAATCTGTACTCGATGTTAACCAGTCTACATTTTATATCCTCTCTACTTCGACCATCGTCAGTTACTTTGCTCCCCAAATAGTAAAACTCCTTTACCACTTTAAGTGTCTCATTTCCTAATCTAATTCCCTCAGCATCACCTGACTTAATTCGACTACATTCCATTATCCTCGTTTTGCTTTTGTTGATGTTCATCTTATATCCTCCTTTCAAGACACTGTCCATTCCGTTCAACAGCTCTACCAAGTCCTTTGCTGTCTCTGACAGAATTACAATGTCATCGGCGAACCTCAGCGTTTTTATTTCTTGCCATGGACTTTAATACCTACTCTGAATTTTTCTTTTGTTTCCTTTACTGCTTGCTCAATATACAGATTGAATAACATCAGGGACAGGCTACAACCCTGTCTCACTCCCTTCCCAACCGTTGCTTCCCTTTTTGCCTGCTTCATTTACTGCGTTTTTATATTTTCTCCTTTCATCAATTAAATTCAATATTTCTTCTGCTACCCCAGGATTTCTACTAGCCCTCGTCTTTTTACCTACTTGATCCTCTGCTGTCTTCACTATATCATCCCTCAGAGCTACCCATTCTTCTTCTACTGTATTTCTTTCCCCCATTCCTGTCAATTGTTCCCTTATGCTCTCCCTGAAACTCTCTACAACCTCTGGTTCTTTCAGTTTATCCAGTTCCCATTTCCTTAAATTCCCACCTTTTTGCAGTTTCTTCAGTTTTAATCCACAGTGCATAACCAATAGATTGTGGACAGAGTCCACATCTGCCCCTGGAAATATCTTACAATTTAAAACGTGGTTCCTAAATCTCTGATTTACCATTATATAATCTATCTGAAACCTGTCAGTATCTCCAGGCTTCTTCCATGTACACAACCTTCTTTTATGATTCTTGAACCAAGTGTTAGCTATGATTAAGTTGCGCTCTGTGCAAAATTCTACCAGACGGCTTCCTCTTTCATTTCTTAGCCCCAATCCATATTCACCCACTATGTTTCCTTCTCTTCCTTTTCCTACTCTCGAATTCCAGTCACCCATGACTATTAAATTTCCATCTCCCTTCACTACCTGAATAATTTCTTTTATCTCATCATACATTTCATCAATTTCTTCATCATCTGCAGGTATTATCCTGAAATATCTTCACTAATGCATGGCTGTAGGTAACACAGTAAGTGAAAAGTGTTTTTAATTCTAATGTTAGTATAATTAATGTATTATGATATTCTTTACTTTCTTAACATGACTGATTCAGGTGTCAAAATGCACTGCTGGTTTTATTTTCTTACAACATTTAATGACAGCCTCAACAGTGTGTGTGTGTGTGTGTGTGTGTGTGTGTGTGTGTGTGTGTGTGTGTGTGTGTGTCTGTGTCTGTGTGTGCGCATGCGTGCGCGTGCACGCATCTGTGTGAAAGGAAGCTCATATGCACACACACACACACACACACACGCACACACACACACACACACACACACACACACACACACACACACACAGATTACAATGTGAAAAAACAGAATAATTACTACAGGTCTTCCTCTTTCTTAAAATACTCCATACTGTAATAACATTTTCTTTTTAATTAATTCTTAGTGTTTGCTTCTTTTGTTTATATATATAGGTACACTGATAAGCCAAAAGATTATGACAACTGCCTACTGCAATGTTGGATAGTGCCTTGGCATTGCAAGCATCTGACGCAGTCGCGCTAGCCATCTGTGTCCTCGGTGGCTCAGATGAATAGAGCGTCTGCCATGTAAGCAGGAGATCCCGGGTTCGAGTCCCGGTCGGGGCACACATTTTCAGCAGTCCACATTGAGGTATATCAACAACACCTGTCGGCAGCTGAGGGTTTCAGTTAGTCATCATTTATTCCAAATAGGGTCACTACGAATATGTACTCCTTGATATTTTATGGTAGTTACTGTTTCCAGCTATTTGTTGCCAGTAGTGTAATTGTACAGTAGTGGATTTCCTTTCCTACATGTGTGTGATATATTACATTTATTTACGTTCAGGGTCAACACTACAGGTCCATCAGCAAATTGTTACTGTCTTCTGCTGTTACTACCTTCTTATAGACAACCAAATCATCTGCAAACAATCTTAAAGTTAAATGTACAAAATGTAAAATATAAGTATAAGCAAGGATACACTCATTGTACTGACAAAAATTACACTCTTGAAACTAGAAAGTAATGTGCAAGATTATGCTGATGAAAGCACAGTGGCTGCAGAATCATCATGTTTCTCACACACAGTTATGAGAAATTTAGTGTTGAGAATGTGAATTGTTAAAGTAAAGGAAATCTGGTTTCACTGAAGCCCTTAAAATAAGTGCACTGTTGCAGAAATTATTAGCAGATAGTTATTTTACCTATGTACTAAAAGCTCTATTGGGCCTGATGGTTTAGTGGTAAAAGTGCTTGGTGGAATTTGAGAGATTACGGGATTAGTGGTGTACTCCTGTAATCCAAGCTTCCAGGAGGCCGTTGTTGTGGGAGAGATCTGGAAACAACTACAGATTCAGCCGTTTCATCAGCTCAGGAATGACCGCGGTGCTCTCATCGAGCTCTGCAGATTGACAGATTGCAGTGCGGAATTTTCGGCTAGTGGTGGCTCGGGGTTAAGAGAAGTTGAGAGCAGTGAGCAAAACTACATCGGGAAACTGAAACAGACAACTCATAATGAAAAGATTGCAGAATGTACTGCAAAAGCAAAACTTCGAGAAGACAAACTCTGAAGTCGTCAGTGCCTTAACAATCATTCCATGCAGCAACAATAATCTTGGAAGAGCGAGGCGTGGGTGTTGCTCGACCACACTCCAAGCAGCAATCGGTATTGTAATTGTAAACTGTCGACGCTGCAGTGGTAGAGTACCAGAACTTCAAGCACTGATAGAAAGCACTGAAGCTGAAATCGTTATAGGTACGGAAAGCTGGCTGAAGCCAGAGATAAATTCTGCCGAAATTTTTACAAAGGCGTAGACGGTGTTCAGAAAGGATAGATTGCATGCAGCCAGTGGTGGCATGTTCGTCGCTGTTAGTAGTAGTTTATCCTGTAGTGAAGTAGAAGTGGATAGTTCCTGTGAATTATTACGGGTGGAGGTTACACTCAACAACCGAGCTAGGTTAATAATTGGCTCCTTTTACCAACCTCCCGACTCAGCAGCATTAATGGCAAAACAACTGAGAGAAAATCTGGAATACATTTCACATAAATTTTCTCAGCATGTTATGGTCTTAGGTGGAGATTTCAATTTACCAGATATAGACTGTGACACTCAGATGTTTAGGACGGGTGGTAGGGACAGAGCATCGAGTGACATTATACTGAGTGCACTATCCGAAAATTACCTTGAGCAATTAAACAGAGAACCAACTCTTGGAGATAACATTTTGGACCTACTGATAACAAACAGACCCGAACTTTTCGACTCTGTAAGTGCAGAACAGGGAATCAGTGATCATAAGGCCGTTGCAGCATCCCTGAATATGGAAGTAAATAGGAATATAAAAAAAATCTGTTTAGCAAGAAGGCAGATTTCAGACTACCTAACAGATCAAAACGAAAATTTCTGTTCTGACACTGACAATGTTGAGTGTTTATGAAAAACGTTCAAGGCAATCGTAAAATGCGTTTTAGACAGGTACGTGCTGAGTAAAACTGTGAGGGATGGGAAAAGCCCACCGTGGTTCAACAACAAAGTTAGGAAACTATTGTGAAAGCAAAGAGAGCTTCACTGCAAGTTTAAATGCAGCCAAAACCTCTCAGACAAACAGAAGCTAAACGATGCCAAAGTTAGCATAAGGAGGGCTATGCATGAAGCGTTCAGTGAATTCGAAAGTAAAATTCTAAGTACTGACTTGACAGAAAATCCTAGGAAGTTTTGATCTTCTGTTAAATCAGTAAGCGGCTTGAAACAGCATATCCAGACACTCTGGGATGATGATGGCATTGAAACAGAGGATGACACGCATAAAGCTGAAATACTAAACACCTTTTTCCAAAGCTGTTTCACAGAGGAAGACCGCACTGCAGTTCCTTCTCTAAATCCTTGCACAAATGAAAAAATGGCTGACATCGAAATAAGTGTCCAAGGAATAGAAAAGCAACTGGAATCACTCAACAGAGGAAAGTCCACTGGACCTGACGGGATACCAATTCGATTCTACACAGAGTACGCGAATGAACTTGCCCCCCTTCTAACAGCCATGTACTGCAAGTCTCTAGAGGAACGGAAGGTTCCAAATGATTGGAAAAGAGCACAGGTGGTCCCAGTCTTCAAGAAAGGTCGTCGAGCAGATGCGCAAAACTATAGACCTATATCTCTGACATCGATCTGTTGTAGAATTTTAGAACATGTTTTTTGCTCGCGTATCATGTCGTTTCTGGAAACCCAGAATCTACTTTATAGGAGTCAACATGGATTCCAGAAACAGTGATCGTGTGAGACCCAACTCGCTTTATTTGTTCATGAGACCCAGAAAATATTTGATACAGGCTCCCTGGTAGATGCTATTTTCCTTGACTTCCGAAGGCGTTCGATACAGTTCCGCACTGTCACCTGATAAACAAAGTAAGAGCCTACGGAATATAGACCAGCTGTGTGGCTGGATTGAAGAGTTTTTAACAAACAGAACACAGCATGTTGTTCTCAATGGAGAGATGTCTACAGACATTAAAGTAACCTCTGGCATGCCACAGGGGAGTGTTATGGGACCATTGCTTTTCACAATATATATATATAAATGACCTAGTAGATAGTGTCGGAAGTTCCATGCTGCTTTTTGCGGATGATGCTGTAGTATGCAGTGAAGTTGCAGCATTAGAAAATTGTAGTGAAATGCAGGAAGATCTGCAGCGGATAGGCACTTGGTGCAGGGAGTGACAACTGACCCTTAACATAGACAAATGTAATGTATTGCGAATACATAGGATGAAGGATCCTTTATTGTATGATTACACTGGTAGCAGTTACTTCTGCAAAATATCTGGGAGTATGCGTGTGGAACGATTTGAAGTGGAATGATCATACAAAATTAATTGTTGGTAAGGCGGGTACCAGGTAGAGATTCATTGGGAGAGTCCTTAGAAAATGTAGTCCATCAACAAAGGAGGTGGCTTACAAAACACTCGTTCAACCTATACTTGAGTATTGCTCATCAGTGTGGGATCCCTACCAGACCGGGTTGACAGAGGAGATGGAGAAGATCCAAGGAAGAGCGGCGCATTTCGTCACAGGGTTATTTGGTAAACGTGATAGCGTTACGGAGATGTTTATCAAACTCAAGTGCAGACTCTGCAAGAGAGGTGCTCTGCATCGTGGTGTAGCTTGCTGTCCAGATTTCAAGAGGGTGCATTTCTGGATGAGGTATCGAATATATTGCTTCCCCCTACTTATACCTCCTGAGGAGATCACAAATGTAAAATTAGAGAGATTCGAGCGAACACGGCGGCTTTCCGGCAGTCGTTCTTCCCGCAAACCATACGTGACTGGAACAGGAAAGGGAGGTAATGACAGTGGCACGTAAAGTGCCCTCCGCCACACACCGTTGGGTGGCTTGCGGTGTATAAATGTAGATGTAGATGTAGATGTACTGACCCTATGACTTACCTTGGAAAACAGGTCATGAAAAGGCAAACCTATGTTTACAGCATTTGTAGAGTTAGAGAAAGCACCCAACGGTGTGTGCTTGTGGAGTATAAATGTAGATGTAGGTGTAGATGTCAATTGAATCCCACTCAGACCAGGAAAATTTTGAGTCTACCTTTAATCTAGCCTTCGTCTCTCAACATTATGATAATTCACCAATGATGTGTGGTTCAGATTCCACATTAAACTCTGGGTCCCATTTCCATGGTTATATAACTGGAGTAGATTAGGGTCACGCAAGTAACGCAAGTGGGACTTGCACCCAGCCATTGATCCACATGTATTTAATATTATTACTGTTATTATTATTTTTGCTGTTACTAAAAACTCTCAGAATTAATAGGTTCTTCTTTATATTAGCACTGTTTTGTTGCAGGTGGAAGTTTATCTAACATGTATGCAATGGTCCTGGCAAGATACAGAGCTGTTCCAGATGTTAAGATGAAGGGTATATGTGGCTCTCAGCCACTTGTTGCATTTGTGTCTGAAGATGTATGTATGCAATGAGTTTACATAAAATTTATTGTTAACTTATTTATTTAAAGAAACGTGTTGTAAAAATCACAGCAGTCAGAACTTATGACTGGGTTATAATAAAATTCCCTATAGTACAAATGTTTTCAATACATAATTCCATTCAAGTTTCTCTCTGTTAATGTTGTTGTTGTTGTCTTCAGTCCTGAGACAGGTTTGATGCAGCTCTCCATGCTACTCTATTCTGTGCAAGCTTCTTCATCTCCCAGTACGTACTGCAACCTACATCCTTCTGAGTCTGCTTAGTGTATTCATCTCTTGGTCTCCGTCTACGATTTTTACCCTCCACGCTGCCCTCCAATGCTAAATTGGTGATCCCTTGATGCCTCAGAACATGTCCTACCAACTGGTCCCTTCTTCTTGTCAAGTTGTGCCACAAACTCCTCTTCTCCCCAATTCTATTCAATACCTCCTCATTAGTTATGTGATCTACCCATCTAATTTTCAGCATTCTTCTGTAGCACCACATTTCGAAAGCTTCTATTCTCTTCTTGTCCAAACTATTTATCGTCCATGTTTCACTTCCATACATGGCTAACATTTCTTTGTACAAAAGTTACAATTATTTCTAATTGTTCCATTGTAAAATTCCTATGTATTAACAGAGAGTATTCCGTTGGAACACGTGACGAATGGAATACTCTCTGTTAATACATAGGAATTTTACAATGGAACAATTAGAAATGATTGTAGCTTTTGTACAAAGAAATGTTAGTTTATAAATAGTAGAGGATTAACTGAAAAATTTTCAGATACTCTCCTGCTACATGGAATGATAGATTCTTTCACTGCTAGCTCACACCAAACAAGCCTGATTGACATGTTAGGTGAAGGTGAAGGCCACACAGATGAGGCTGTTTTTTCATACCTTTTAAGTCCTTAAGAGGAGATTTATGGGTACTCCAAACAAAATACTAGTCCTGATTTCATTACCTCCTTTAAAAGATACAAATGAATCCTTTAAAAAATAAAATTAAAAATATAAAAACTAGAAAATGTCAAACTAATGTGTAATTCCAAGAATAAAACCAAAGCAATCTGGCAAATTATAAGAAAAATAGGTGCAAGGTCAGTTAATCACAGTGCAATAGAACTGATTATAACTGACCCTGTGACATAGCAAGCTGGGATCTTGTTACTTCCTCACTTGTTTTGCCAAGTGACTCCTTAAGTTCATCTTTTCATTTTAACTAATTACCATTAACATACGGGAGTGTAATCTTCATTTTCATAAAAGAGAAAGGTTGGCCCTCAGCTTTAAAGAATATAACACCAGATCTAATTTTGTGCTTAGTTTTGTGTATGTCATCAATTTTGTAATTTATTTTGACTGTTCCTAGTTAATATCTTTTGTTATAGGGTGAAATCAGTACTGTCCTGTGACCTAAATTCTATTGTTGATTTATAAACGAATATAAATTGTGTAATAATTATAAATGTAAGGAAAAAGAATCACTAGAATTCTTAAAGTATTTATTTGGCTCTATTCGAAAACATATTAGCAAAGCCAGCCTGTAATTAATTCCAAAATAATTACCAGGTTTGTCAAAAGTATTGTTTATATAACTATATCTGTTAATTTCATCATTTAAACAAATAATTCAACCTAAACCTTGTAGTAGAAGAAACTATTAAAAAGAAGGATTTTTTCTGTATATTCAGTTAATTGAATGAGTTATGTTTTAATTGTAATTTCTGTAAATTAAACATCAAACAATATGTAGTTTCAGTGCCTATTATTGTGATGATATATAAAGGCCCGAGTTTTGGTCACATGATAGTCAGTACTTGGCCAATTTTCAAATGAGGAACCTCTGCTGGTTAGAACAACAACAGTGCATCAACTTAATCGTGAAATAAGTGTTACACCAATGGGTCGTGTGTTGAAATAATGACAGTGTCTGTTCAATTTATTTGAAAGACTGTGAACTGTGTGGTTAGGTTTCTACTGCTCATAGATATACAACAATAAATTATCGTAGCAGTATGCTGATGTTTGCCTGCAAACTATTAATGAGACTTATCAAAGGTTATCCAATAATGAACTGGCCATATAACTGTAATATTGGATGGGGGGGGGGGGGGGGGGGGAGGCTTGTGAACAATGAAAGTAAAGAACTGTGAAATGCCACTGTGCAATTGTTGGCTACATCATTTACCATAGTCAGTGTTGAACTTCCACCTCCCCCCAACCCCAACCCCCCCCCCCCCCATTTTTCAGCCAGTATAACAACGCAGTATGTTGACACCAAGGCCTATCCACGAAGAAATAAAGCAGGCAAGTATCACAACCCGAGACAAGTGGCTAGTGCATTCAATCATTATTTCTCAAACATAGCATACCAGCTGATAAGTAATGGCATGACAAACAGCTAGACATTATGAGGCTACAGTAAAGTCAAAACATTCCTGCAAATACATTATTTCTGTATCCAGCAACACCCAATGAACCATCTAAAATTATAAAGCAGTTACCTACTATTAAATAATCAGTGGGTGTTAATGAGATATCATATGCTAGCATCAAAACTAGTGCAACAACTATTGTAAAATCATTAGCAGACATAGTAAATTCATTGTTTGAGGGTCATGTATTTTCAAGTATACTAAAAACTGCAAAAGTAACACCTCTGCATAAGAAGTGTGCAAAATGTGGAATTGCTTCAGAAAATTACTGGAAAATGTTCCTTAGAAGATTAATAGCCTTCTTAAATAAAGGCATGCTGATAATGAATCACAACATGGTTTCAAAAGCTGGAAAGTCATCCCAGTCTGCAATTTTTGCTTTTTTAAAAATGAAATACTAACAGTAGTGGATGGTAAGCAACATATATCTGCAATATTTCTTGATCTTAGTAAGGCCTTTGATGTTTTTGATTATGGCATTCTCTTGCCTAAGCGAAGTACTTATGGAATTAGAGGCCACTCTGTAAGGTGGATTCAATCATACTTCAACAATCCTCAACGCATTATTGAAATTAAATGCAAAGACAGTGAAACACAAAAAAATTGTAATTTTCTCAGTAATGGGGGGAGGGAGGTATGTATGAAGTACCACAATGGTCAGTTCTGGCTCCTGCCTTATTTCTGATGTATTTAAATGACTTGGCTGATAAAATAAATGATGGAACCACAGTACTCTTTGCAGATGACTCTAATAATCCAGTTAACTCTTACTGTGGGGGAAATCTGTGGGAAACTGCAACATTGGTTATGCATAGTTTAGCACAGTGGTTCCGGATCAATGTGCTCATCATAAGTTTTGAAATAACTGTGATATCTATCTTTCACAGCACACAAAACCTCTATCCTGCAAACCTTTTTTTCACCATTGTAGGAAAAAAATGTCTCAAATGTGAGTCATACAAAAATTGTAGGCTTACATATTCCAGAGGATTTGCTGTTAGGATTATTAGATTCACATTCTTTATTAGTCATTCAGCATTATTACATGCAATAGACTTCATCAGTTCACTTAACCTATTAATTTTACAAAATAAATTTTTACATATTTAAGTTGATATTGGGCATTTCTAAAAATTCTTCTAATGAATAGAATGGATTAGTTAACAAGAAGTTATGAACATTGTCTTTAAATAATATGTGAGGCTTGATTGACCCATTTTTAGAAAATTTGTTATATATTTTAATTGCCATATACTTATGACTATTGTTAGTTTTAGCTAATCTATTTTGTGGCAACAGCAGAGAAGTACACGTTCTTCTATAGCAGTTATGCCTTTCATTTGTTACACTTAAATTAGGTAGTTCAGCAAGTATGTAGTTAACACTGTCAAGAATATATAAATTAATAACTGTTAAAATTCTATATTTAATGAACAATGGTTTACAATGTGTTCTATTATCTACCTTAGCCATTACTCTGATTGCTTTCTTCTGGATCACCATAATTTCATTTATTTTTCTGCTGTTTCTCCAGAGTATTAACCCATACCTTAAAACAGATTGAAAAAAGGCAAAGTACGCTGTCCTTACGTACTCAACTGTCACACAACACATCAGTCTCTTCGACAAATATATAACTCTTGACAACTTAACCACTATGTGATCAACATGAGAGTTCCATGTTAGACTGTTGTCAAGTACAATACCTAAAAACTTTGCCTTTTGTTTTTCTATTTTTGTAGTCTTTGATAGACTGAACCACATATTCTGGGTCTTTTCCTCATTTAATAGCAGACTATTGGCATTAAACCATGATGTTGCATTTTCTTTTGCCAATTTCATATCACTTACAAGGTTATCAAGTACATGGTTTACAGATAGAAAAGTTGTGTCATCTGCATACATATATGTCTTTACATCTATATTTCCTGGTAAGTCATTTATGTGTACAAGGAAAAGAAGTGGTCCCAATTTAGATCCCTGTGGCACTCCGTGTTGAACCTTGAGTATGTTTGACAGATGACTTCCTGAACTCACCACCTGTTTCCTTTTATTGAGGTACGATCTGACGAGTTTTAAACTTTTATCACATATTCCATAGTACTTAAGTTTAGAGAGCAGAAGTGAGTGGTCAACACAGTCAAAAGCTTTGCTCAGATCACATAAGGTTACCTGTGTGTGCGCATGGTTCTCAAATGCTGCTAGAATGTCTCTGACTAAGAGCTCTATGGCATGTGTAGCTGACCTTCCTTTTCTGTAACCAAACTATGATGCACTTAACATTCCATTTAGTTCTAGGTACTCATACATCTACTGATATATTATGCCTTCAAAGAGTTTTCCTAGTACTGTAATTAGTGAAATTGGCCTGTAGTTTGCAGGATCGGATTTGACACTCTTCTTAAAGACTGGAGTTACCTTGGATAGTTTGAGAGGCTCCGGAAAAAACCCTTCTATGAGACACAGGTTTATAGAATATGTTAATGGTGCTGCAATGTAATGTATGATTTCTTTCAATAGATTGTTTGACATATTAAAAATATCTGTACTGTATGAATTTTTCATTTCTTTGACTATTTTAAGAACTTCGTGTTGGCGTACCTCTTTAAAGTGTTTCAATGATGATCTGGCCCTATTATGATTTAGGTTTGCTCTCTTAAGATAATCTATACCTGTTACATTGGGTTTACTGATCAACTTGTTGATATCATCAGCACAGCTTACAAAATATTTATTGAATGTATCTGCTGGTATTGGGACTGTCTTGTCGAAGTTTCTGACTTCACCTTTAACAGTATTAATTACTGACCAGGCTGTTTTGCATTGGTCTTTACTATTTTTTAATGAAATTTGTGTTGTATCTTTGTTTCGCCAATTGCAGCTCTTTCTTATACAGTTTCTTAGTGATTTTTTCACGATCCTTAATTTCATTAGAATTGTTTACTTTGGCAAGGCGCTTCAACAGCAGTAGCTTATTTTCTAGAATCGCCAGTTCTTTGGTGTACCAAAATTTACCCTTTCTTGTTTTATGGTATTTCTTTTGAAAAAGATGGGCTTTTAAAGTACCTGTTAAGTAATTGTGGAATGTTTCATGAACTGTTTGGGCACTGGAATCACAGTTTTGAAATCATTTGTCCCAGTTTGTTATGCTCAGCTGGTGTGTTAGTTTTATGAGATTGTGTTTTGTTAATATTAAGGTATTAGATTTTGTTAACTTATGTGCAGCCTTGCTCTCATTCCCTTATATAAAATGTCTTAACTCTACTGTTAACATGGAGTGGTCTGAGAAAACAAATTCCTTTACCTTGGTGGAGTACATATCACGAGCACAGTTGACAAAAGCATTATCCAAGTGCGCTTGTAGTCTTGTTGGTTCTGAATTTACATGATGAAAGTTGTGCTGCCTTAGGATATTCAGTAACTTATTTACACTGGGTTAGTTACATGCTACATCAAAGCTTGAATTACAGTCTCCCCCAAGTACAGTTACATACTGTTTCCATTTTGTTATGTAGCAGAGTACACTGTCTAAATTATCTAAAAAAGTTTTATCATCTGAGTCAGGGGAATGGTAGATACATACTATGATAAGTTTCACTATATCACATATCATCCCGGTAATTTCAAAGTGTTTCTCTACACATGCCCAACTAAGATCTAGTGCTCTACACTCTATTTCATTTGAAACATAGATAACAATTCCACAGTTACGGTACTGAGATCTGAAAAAACTGTTTCCATGTTCTGATAGACATAAGAAAGAATACTTATTCTGTGGCAATGACTCCTCCAGAATTTCAACTTTATTTTCAAGACCCTGAATGTTTAAAAATAGGATGTTGTTGTGACTTATCTGTGAGTTAGCAGGCTGGTTTTTCACAATATCACTCAAAATACAAGCTGTTCATTGGTGGTGAAAATGTAACATTGTTTATAAAGTCACTACTGATGTACAGAATAATTTTTGGGGGGAATTTTACAATTAAAAAAGTTAATATAGTTACAGAAAAAGATTTTCAGGATGATAAAGAAAGCTAAACACAGGGTTCCTGTAGACCTCTTTTTAAACGTCCAAAAATACTGTCTCTCCCTTTTTTTGTAAGTATATGAAAAACTAATTTGTATGAAATGGAGCATCTTAAAAAAAGAAAAAGACCTTAAATGTAAGTATGTTTTACACACACACGGAACAAGGCATAAGTTTAATTTACCTATGAACACAGTAAGTACAAACTTATACCAAAGAGAAGTATGCTATATTGGAGTTACATTATGTAACCATATGCCTTCTTAATTAAAACTAATACATTGAAGTTAAAATTGTAACAGTTCTTGATGGACCACTGCTTCTACTCTGTCTCTGAATTTCTGGAACATCATAATAAATAAATCCCTTTTGTTAAGTATTGTTAATTATGTATTGTGTCACTTTGTACTATTTACTTTGATTGTTTTGAGCATGTTGTCTCACTTAATAACTACTGCTGTCATATATACAGGCAATGTAATATGTCAGTCTATAGTATTATGTAGTCGCAGTGACTACTATAATCATAAATTAATTATGTTTACTGTTTGTCCTGTATTATGTGTACTAAACATGAATTACTGGACCAATCCTAAAAATTTTAAAAATGTCAATATTAATAAACAAGATTTGCCAAATTATATTAACAATTATTTCATAAATGCAACAACTTCATTAAGCTTAAAATTTACAAATGAAGAAAAACCTGAATATCCAAAAACAGCTTGTAGGATGAGGGCAGAGCCAACAAATGAGGGTGAAGTGTTGAAAGTGATACAAAGCTTGAAACCCAAAATGTCGGCTGGCATAGATGAGGTGCCTGTGTCAATCATAACAAGGACAGCACCACTAATCGCAAAGCCCTTTGCACACATAGCCAATTTATCATTCAGTGAAGGAGCTTTTCCAGAAGGCTGAAAATTTCAAAAGTGAAGCCATTATTTAAAAACGGCGACAAGTATAAGGTAAAAAACTATTGCCCAATATCTCTCCTCCCAGCATTTTTAAAAATATTAGAAAAACTGATGAAGCACCGAATCAACAAATATCTAAATGACCATAATTTACTAAACAGAAATCAGCATGGCTTCCAAGCACGTAAAAATACCGAAACAGCAGTAATGTGATACACTGAACAAATAATCAAAAATCTAGAAAAAGATTATAGTGTAGTAGGAGTAAATTTAGACCTCTCCAAAGCTTTTGATGCTGTGAACCAGGACATTCTTTTAGAAAAATTGGAAGCGTTGGGTGTACATGGGATAGGAAGAAAATGGTTTGAATCAAACCTAAAAAACAGAACACAGGTTGTAGAACTGACATCAACTTACTCCAACCACAAAATAAATTCAGTATCAGAGGCAAAAAATGTAGAAATAGGAGTACCACAAGGCAGCATCCTAGGGCCCATATTGTTTCTTGTCTATATAAATGATTTTCACACCTCAGATGATGCAGCCAAAGCAGTAATATTTGCAGATGATACTAGTGTGATAATAAGTGCACCAAAGCAATTGCTACCAACAATTGCTGATAAAGTACTAAATTACATCCACTCTTGGTTCAATGCAAACAGGTTGACATTGAATGTAAATAAAACAATTTATATGCAGTTTGGGAAAAGATGTCAAAATGTAAATCTAGATCTGGTGTGGGGTGACAAAGCCTTAGAGTGAGATCCACAAAATTGCTGGGGATTCATGTGGATGAAAACTTAAATTTTAATGACCACGTAATAAAACTTGCACAGAAACTTAATTCAGACTGTTTTGCCCTCAGAATTATTGCAAATGTTTGTACCTCAGAGGGTGCCAGAATGGAATATTTCGGCTATTTTCAATCTCTTGCCACATACGGAATAATATTTTGGGGTTCCACAACAGGGCACCTAAAACAAATTTTTTTGCTGCAGGAGAAGGCCATCCGAATAATAACTCACAGTCATTCACTGACACACTGCAAACCCATATTCAAAAAGCTTAGAATACTTACTATACCATGATTATACATATACAAATGTGTATTGTATGTCAGGACCCACATTGCAGATTTTCAGACAAATGCCAACTTTCATAACTACAATACCCGTAATAGCACAGCACTCCATACTGAGCGAACAAAAAGAACGAATACACAAAGGCATGTGAGCCGTATCGGTGCAAAACTGTACAACGCACTGCCAGTCAACATCAGGCAGTTAGAAGATGATAACAAATTTAAAACAGAATTTAAAAAATTTCTAGTAGAACAATGTTTTTATTCTGTAAATGCCTACGTAGGTCAATAAATTTTTTCTGATGATATTTATAAAGGCAAAATGGAAAATACTCTAACTGTACCTAATCATTCATTACCTAATCATTCATTACATTTACATACTTAAAGGACAGCTGTTGTGTGATGTAAATATATACTTAAGGAGTGTTGTGTATACAAGGACTTGCCGTTTAGGGAGGACAAAACTAAAGCCTTATGAAAAACAGACTATGCGTTTAAAATAACAAGCAGGGATGTATATAGGCTATATTAATTTCATTGTATTATTATTAACTTCATTGTATTATTTTGTTTGTACTTTTTTATGTATATATTGTTTGTGTCCCATTTCTTTGAAATGACTTACATGTACCCTTGACAACATCCATACAATATTTATTGTCAACAGATGGATAAATAAAATAAATAAATAAAAAGCAATATCCTGAGTGACTGACTCATCATTGCCCAGCTCAAACCACTAAGGATAGAAACTTGAAATTCAGAGATGGTGTTGATCTTATACTGCAAACATTGCTTAAGAATGGATTTTTCAGAATTCCAACCCTAATGGGGTGAAATAGGGTATGAAGAGTTTCTTTAAAAAATGTTGCTATGAAGGCAATTCTGAAGCTAGACCTACAAAAATTGGTATTTGGTTTCTCAGTCAGAAATAAAGAAATATATGTTTCAGCATTTTTGAAATTAGCCCTAAGGTTCTGAAATAGTGGGTGAAAGTATTTCTTTTGAAAATATAACATTATAAAAGAACTACTGACATATTTTTAAAGCTCCATCTAAGAACATTGATATTTGACTTCTCGGTTACAAATTAAAAAATATGTGTTTCAGTGTTTTGTAAACTGAAACTCCAAGAGTTTGAAATAGGGGATGAGACTTTTTACGAAAATATTTTATTATGAAAGTATTTTGAAACTAAATCTATGAAAATTTAAATTTGGATTCTCAGTTTAAAAAAGTATGTGTTTCACTATTTTTTGAAATTCATCCCTTTTGGGGGTGAAACAAGGGATGAAAGTTTTTATGAGAATATTTCATTGTGCAAGCATTTTTGAAGCTAAATCTATGAAAATTTGTATATGAATCAAACAATGGAAAATCCAGGATGGAATGTAACAATACCAGAGAAGGAAAGTTGCTACTCACCATATAGCAGAGATGCTGAGTCGTGGTAGGTACAATAAAAAGATTCACACAATTCAAGCTTTCGGCCATGAAGGCCTTTGTCAGCAGTAGACACACACACACACACACACACACACACACACACACACACACACACACACACACACATATAAACGCAACTTGCACACACATCTGCAGTCTCAGAGAGTCCTGAAATAAGAAATGTCCTGCCCACTATCCTTCCCACCCCTCCTACCGTGGTATTCAAACTGTCCACCAAACCTGCACAATATACTTGTCCATCCTTACACAACCCCCAATCCCTTACCTCATGGCTCATACCCCTGTAATAGATCTAGATGCAAGACCTGTCCCATACATACTCCTACCACCACCTACTCCAGTCCGGTCACTAACATTACCTATCCCATCAAAGGCAGGGCTACCTGTGAAAGCAGTCATGTGATTTACAAGCTAAGCTGCAACCTCTGTGCTGCATTCTATGTGGGCATGACAACCAACAAGCTGTCTGTCTGCATGAACGGCCACTGACAAACTGTGATCAAGAAATAAGTGGACCACCCTGTTGCTGAACACACTGCCAAACACGATATCCCTCATCTTAATGACTGCTTCACAGCCTGTGCCATATGGATCCTTCCCACAACACCAGCTTTTCTGAATTGTGCAGGTGGGAACTTTCCCTGCAATACATCCTACGTTACCATAACGCTCCTGACCTCAACCTTTGTTAGTCACTGTCCTCACCCATTCAGCCCTCTCCCTATTCCCATTCGAGCACTACACAGCTGTCATTTCACCGCCACACCCAGTCTTTTAATTTCTTTTATTTCTCTCCTTTCCGCTACTTACGCCCTCCCCCCTCCGCACTTTCTCTCCTGCCCTCCATCTAAACTGCAACACTTGACTGTCCACCACTCCCACCATACTATCCCTCCCCCTCCCCGCCCCAGCCTCCTCCTTACCCCCACCTACTCGCCACTCCCATCATGCACTGGTACAGCTGTTCACAGTGTGGTCTCAGCTCTCTGAGACTGCAGTTGTGTGTGCAAGTTGCGTTTATGTGAGTGTGTGTGTGTTTGTGTGCATGTGTTTATGTGTGTCTACTGCTGATAAAGGCCTTAATAGCTGAAAGCTTTATTTGTGTGAATCTTTTTATTGTGCCTATCGCGACTCAGCATCTCTGCTATATGATGAGTAGCAACTTTCCTTCTCTGTAAAATTTGTATTTGGCTTTTCTGTTAGAAATGTAACATAAAAATGTCACTGGTTTTGGAAATTCAACCTCTAATGAGTTGAAATAGAGGGTGAAGTGTTTTATGGAAATATTTCATTGCAAAAGCATTTTTAAAGCTAAATTTTTGAAAATTGGTGTTTGACATTTTGGTTAGAGATGCAAAAATATATGTTTCACGCTTTTTTGAAATTCAGCCCCTAAGGGGCTGAAATAGGGTTCGCCTGATTCACTGACTCATCGTTGTCCAGCCCAAACTGCTGAGGTTACAAACTTGAAGATTGGAGAGGGTGTGGATTTTATACTGTAAGGATCATTTACAAAGGCATTGTCCAAAATTCCACTCCTAACTGGGTGAAATAGGGAATGAAAGGCTTTTTGAAAGTATGTTCCTATTAAGGAAATTTTGAAGCTAGAACTATGAAAACTGGTATTTGGTTTCTCAGTCAGAAAACAAAAATTCGTGTTTCAGCATTTTTGGAAATTCAAGTACTAAGTGGTAAAATATTGGGTGAAAATTTTTTTGAAAATAAATAATTACTAAAGAACTACTAAAGGATTTTTAAGGCTACATCTATGACAATTGTATTTGACTTCTTGATTAGAAATTTAAAAAAAATTACATGTTTCAGTGTTTCTGGAAATTCAACCCCTAAGGGAGTGCAAGAGGGGAAGAAAATTTTTAAGAAAATACTTTGTTACACTAAAAAGATTTTAAAACTAAATTTATGGAAATTCGTATTTCTTTTCTTGGTTAGATACAAATAAATATTTGTTAGGGGATGTAAGTTGCTTTGGAAATATCTCCACAAGAACACAAAAGATATGATTAACAAAAACTTTGGACTTCAGCTACCGGACCATGCTTATATGGCCTTATTTAGTGTGAAAACGATAGAAGGTGTTGCACTTTGTGAAAAAAATTTGACTGAATAAAAACAAACAAAAAAGATCTCTGCAGGTCATATAGTCTACATGAGTGAAGCAGCAGGCACTAAGCTGGTAAATAAATAAATAAATAAACCTTTGGCAAGCCCAAAAACATTTGGCAGGATATTATCACATTGGAAGATTATACTGTGACTCTAGTGTCAAAAGGATCCAGTCTCAGTCAGTACTGTTCTGGCATATCACAGTGCAATAAGATGTCCAAAGATGTTTACCAAGAAGGATTGTGAATAGTCCTGAAAGTATTTCCAAACTGTGAATTGGGCCTATACGTCAGTGTGGCATTAATGAATCTATGTTGCTAAGTATCTCTTACTAAAAGTTTCTTAAATATACAAGTGTTCCATTTGACAGCTAAAGGAATACTTCACAAATCATCACTTCACTATTCATATGTATTGCTCCATTGCAGTTGACAATGTCGAAAGTCAGATTAGTTTCCACAATAAATGAAAGAAAAGGCTTCTTGGAGAAGACGGTGAAAAAAAATGTCTGTTGGGCAAATCATGAACTATAACTACACTACAACATTGCAACATCATAGTTGGATGTTACAAAGGCATATGAAATATTCATGCTCTAGAAGTACTTATTTTTGTTTTTAGAATTACCTGTTAGTCACAGTACTGTGATATTAATGTGGTGGCCATCATCTGATCAATGACTCCACATCCCCATTACTGAACTGATAATGCATCCAAATGACTAATTTGCTGCAAAGAGAAATCAGGTAGTCACAGCCCAACATTTCTACCATGTGAAAACCTATCATTTATACTTAGTTTGTATCTTATTATAAATACTCTATTTGGACAAGACATAGTGGAATCATGAAACTCACTTGCAGTCTGAGAATTCACTGTTTGCCATTTGTAGCTTCCCGAGTCTAATTCTTTATTTTCAAGCTTCGGACATTGAGATGTTGGTGCTACTATGAAATTAACCTACATCTACATCTTTCTTCTGCAAACCACTCTGAAGTACATGGCAAGGGATATGACCCATTGTACCAATTATTACGGTTTCTCCCATTCCTTTCATGTATGGAGTGCAGGACAAATGATTATTTAAATGCCTCCATACATGCTGATATTAATCTAATTCAATCTCCTTACAATGACTTAAGTACTGTCATTTGTAAAAAAATAACATTGCATGGCTACACTGCAACATCCACTGCTCTTCTAGGAGTAAGTAGCAGTTTTCACACAGGACTGTACAGAAACAAGTTGGCAAAAGCTGTATGTAAGACACTGTATATGTGGTAGTTTCTTTATGGTGTCATCTACTCAACAGTATATATTTTTAAGTTGGTGTTTGTTGCAGTTAATGTTGCAAAGTTGGAACCATGTATTGCATACTTGCACAAAGAATGGCCTCTCTCTCTCTCTCTGTGTGTGTGTGTTGTGTGTGTGTGTGTGTGTTTGTGTCTGTGTGTGTGTGTGTGTGTGTGTGTGTGTGTGTGTGTGTGTGTAATATTTTTTTGATAACACTTATAAATATATCCTAAATTAATATCATGTTTTCTGCATGTGTTTCAGGCTCATTACTCATTCTCGAAGGCTGCACATTGGTTGGGTATTGGTACTGACAATCTAATTTCAATAAAGACTGATGAGATGGGCAGGATGATGGTAGATGAACTAGAGCTCAGAATTCAGGAAGCAGTATCAGATGGAAAACGCCCATTTTTTGTTTGTGCTACTGCAGGGACTACAGTTCTTGGTGCATTTGATCCAATAGATCAATTAGCGAATTTATGCAGGGAACACAAATTATGGTTGCATGTAGATGTAAGTGACAACCTTATATTTGTAGTTCAATTAAAAACTGTAAATTCAGAAAATTTTCAGAGAATGATAAATAACTCATATTCTATATGTAATTCTCTGTATATAGCAAAAGTTATTAATGTTTTGTTAATGCTTTTATCACATTAACTTCAAACATTGTGCCATGTAATTTAATTACAAGACAGGATGGTTGGCCAATGCTTACCTTCAGTAGGTAAAATTCTTAGTTTTGCCAATAGATATACACTGCCTGACCAAAAAAGTGAAGGATCCAGAAGACATGGGTTGGATGCCAATGTAACTTTGCACATGAACACACTGTCAGGAGGAGTGCAAATGATTAGATTTACAATTCTCTGTAACAGGAAGAACAGCCACCAGAATTTGTTAGTGTTGTTCATATTTAGTGATGTTACCGAAACTGGTAGGGCACAAATAGGTTCAGATGTTGAGGTATCAGTATGAAGGACTTGGACATGCTGCACACTCATGTGACACAGTGTTATCAGCACCTGTCAGAGTTTGAAAGGGCCTCTGGTAGGTTTCCATTTGGCCAGCTGATCAAATTGTACAATATCCAGAATTATGGAGTATTTGGTTGTGGCAGTGGCCCAATGTTGGACTGTATGGGACTTTTGAGGGCAGGCATACCCATTGCCTAGGTTCCAGTTGACCACATCTGACCACCACAAGGGAGGTTCAACATACTGTGTACCAAACACAATTTAGCCCCTGCACTTCTGCTCCTCCTATCTGTGAACAAATAATGGACTCCCTTCAACACTCTGATCATCCCATACCATTGGTCAGAAATTAGCAGCACCTGAATTATGGAATTACCGTCATGTGTGTGGGTTACTGTTAACATCACAATACAAACAGCTGCATTTGGAGTGATGCCATAATCAGATAGCATGGATTACTGATGAATGTCATTATACAGGGTTACTGTAAATGATTAATTCATTTTAAAAGCTCTATATTTTCCTAAGTATTACACTCATGAAGTCTGGATTTTGTACTCTATAAATGTTCTATGAGTGCTCCTTTTGTCACACGACACACAGCCAAGCGGTTGCCAAGGTCAGGTGACTTGGGGAGGGGGGGGGCAATATGCGGAATCCAGCGGTGTGGAAGTTAGTAGGTAGCAATGAACATTAATGCTCCAGTGAGGGGGTGCCTTGTTTTGTTGGAAGATGAAATTCTCAGAATCAGCAGTCAGTTGTGAAAACAACAACACCTGCAACATATTAAGGTAAGAGCTACCCATCACAGTCTTCTGACAGAAGAAAAATGGTCCGTACAGCTTTGTTTGTGACACTGCACAGAAAATGTTAATCTTCGGCAAATCTCATTCATGCACCACAATTTCATAATGATTTTCAGTGCCCCACACTTGCACATTGTCCGACAAACCTTTCCAGATAAATGAAAAGTCGCTTCATTGCTGAGTGTCATCTTGCTTGGAGATGAAATTGTCATCCTCAAGTGGTTCATACATAGTGATACAAAATTGAAGGCACTGGCCATAATCTTCTAGTTTGAATTGTCGCACAAGCTGCGGCTGGTATGGTTCGAAATGCATAATCTTCCACACAGTTTGCTGTGGTATTCAGAGTTTTTGGTGTGTGCAGACTGTTGATTTTTTTTGGACTACGTATGAAACTTTTTGTCACCCACCCCACAGTTGCATCTGGCACACTTGGTTGACCGGTACTTTTCTTTTTACAGAGACAATCAGTGTCCCTAAATTGTCAAGGCCAACACACAAAACTCTGTTTATGTGGTGGTTCTTTTACATAATTACTTCTGAATGCATGCTGCAATACTGTAACAGTTAAACACTCACATATTCCAACACCAAAAACTCTTTTCTTGCTTTGTCACCATTTTGTCAAGGCACTGCACTTGTGGGCACAATGCAAACTCAGTGAGTTTATGGTTCTATTCATGCATCAGTCATATTCGTATGTGTAATACTTTGGAAAACACGGAACTTTGAAAATAAATGAATCATTTATAGTAGCCCTGTACAATGTTCAGTGATGAACTGCAGTTCAGCACTCCCCAGGATAATCATCATCAATGAGTATGGTCATTTTGGTGAGAGGTCTCATTATTTCAATGCTTTGAAAAGGCACAGCATTGTTAATTCTGACATCATGGGGTGGAGAGCATCAGGTATGACCTGAGGTCGTTGCTGATGGAGACTGAGGGAACTCTGATGGCACAACAATATGTCACTGATATCCTGCATCTTCATGTGTTTCTCCTCATGTGACAGTATCGTAGTGTCATTTTTTAACGGGAAAATGCTCCTCCACACATGGCAAGTGTCTCTATGAACATCCTGTGTGTTGTTGAGATACTCCCTTGGCCAGCAAAATCCCCAGGCCTGTCCCCAATAGCACATGTGCGAGATCAACTTGTATGTCAACTCCGTGCCACAGCCAGGTGTGGTGATACATTTTACAACTGAGTTGGTGCATCAGTGCATGCATGCAAACAAGAATGGGTGCAATATCATATTGATAAGTGAGCTCATATTGCCAAGTTCTCTGTAAATTTGACTCAGTTTTGTAATAGCTGATATAATGCCGCATCCCCTCTCAGTCCATGAAATTTTATTTCATTTCCTCCTTCACTTCTGGGTGCTTCATTTTTTTTATCAGACAGTATATATAAAAGTACAATAAAATATACTAGTTTTTAGAACTATTAGTTCCTTACATGGAAAAATAAGAGCGAAAGATAAGGAAATGGTAGAAAGGAGCAGCAATTCTCTCATCTCCAAGGATGAGAGGACCCATCTATTATAAGGACAAGGACAGACAAAGATGAAGGGTGAGACATCAAGGAGAGTAATAGGTCAAGCATAATACTAGATAACTATCTCTGTCTAGGTAGCTATCTTTTCCTTCCTATTTTCTCTGATGTCTCCCTCTTCATCTTTTCTCTTTTTGCATTCACAACAGGTGGGTCCATCTCAACCTGAGGTCCAAGTGATTTGCCTCTCCTTTCTCACCTTCCCCAACTTATTTCTCATTCCTCCACCAGGAAAATTCTGAAAGCTACATATATCTTTTTTTTAACTTTTAAGTGTTTCTTTTTGCAGGTATTTGGAATTGCACTTCCAGAATGTAAGCAGTAGCCAATCATTCTGTACCAATTGTAACAGAAAGGTGGATGTAAAGGTGCAGAGTGGTTTATTGAGTGTGAGTGAGGATACAACTTTGAAATACATTTATTAATATATACCAGGTTGAGACAATCTTAAGAAAACATCAACTCGAGCAGACTAATGCATCGGAATAAATACCTGAGCTGGCACAAAAACACATGAACTAGGAACCATTGATATAGCAGATCCAAACTGTCTGCCAACATATCAATCATAAGCTTCCTCAGTAACATACAAGTAATTGAAAAAAACACCCATGCACCTGGAAATTAATCATTATTGACATTACAAGGAAGTAGCTAATGAGCACAAAAATACCATTTCTTATACCAGCGTTAATCTCATAAGCATGAGAAATGGATTTAACAAAACCTTTGAAATGTAGCAAATCTCAAAGTGGAAAACTGATAATTAACATCAATGCATTAGAATGACTCTGTTAGGAAAATCATCATGTCGAGCACTCAGCAATTCAGTCTTAGTGAAATAATCATACATTACAGCCGACTCTTTGAAATGCACCACCTTCAAGAATCCATGACAGGTAAATAACATGAGTGCATTAAAATGATTCCATCAAATACATCACCTTGAGTAGTTTATGAATTAGACTTTCCAGAACAAGCACATGCTACATCAGTACCCTAAGGTTTAAAAGACAAAAGTATATTCCCTTATTCTCTATGTGTTACTAAGAGGCCAAGTTCCTTCCAAAATCCCAACACGTCTGCACCAGTCATGTCTCATGGAACTTCTGACATGTCTTACTTTGCCACTGTGATGTGCATCCACCACGTGCAAGTCTGAAGAGCAATAGAATCCCCAGTGGATAAACAATATCAATTCAGCCAAGGCTAATGCATGCCTCCAAGAACAACTGTCATACCCAGTTCTCAGAGCTGTTCCGTGATTCCAGAGACTAGCAGTACTGGTACACCACACAATCCCCAGTCTGTTCAAGTTTCCTGTTACATTATAACTGACCACCTCCATTATGGTTGTCACTCTCTGCTCCACCCACCACCTTACCCTCTGGCGCACCCTGGTGCCATGCGACTTCGTCGCACCATCAGATGAAGCAGACAACAAACTCCATTCTTACAGAAGGAGGAAGATAGAAAATAGCCAGCACCAGTGCCAACACAGCAGATATTCCTATCCCCCCCTTCACCACCACCACCACTACTACTCTAAATATTGGCTGGGGTGAGCTGTAACATCCTTACCAGTGTGCTGAGCTCCTAACAGCACTATTACTGGGGTAAGAAATCTTTTAATATACAATAATCCTCTGTACCAGGTCAACAGTTAGAGATTCCTTCCACCCATTTACTGACCCCCTGGAAATTATTAATGTAGACAATATCGCCAACTTGGTAAGCATTTGACCAATGCTGCTGGTTGTGATTTGTGGCTTCCTTCCTGTGGAACTCTCGGATATTTCTCCTGGCCAATCTCCCTTGCACAGCAACCTGTTGAGGATTCTTCCCTTCAGGCAATAGATCCTCAATTGCCACAAGCTGCACTGTGGAGTTGCTACCTGATAACCCCAGAAGTAACTTGGCTGGTGTAGATCCATGAGCATCATAACCCACTGTATTAAATTCTGTGGCCAACTAGGGCAGAGAACTGTCCCAGTTGCTTTGATCCTTATGATGGTAGGTGATCAGGCCAGATCTGACACTGTAATTAAGGTGCACAGCATAAGAGGTTTAGGATAGTATAGGGTTGTGGTCATGTGTTGCACTCCAGTTCCTAAATAAAGTTGTTTAAGTGCCATGGCAGTAAAACAGCTCACATTATCACTAATGATGGATTTTGGCAGTCCAAAGGTCCCAAAAATCCTACTTAACTGGGTGACTGTGTGCATTGTCACCCCTTTGGTAGGCAACAGCCATACAAATCTGGTACAGGTATAAATACAATCCAAAATATACTTGTTCCCATCCCTAGATGTCTACATGGGCTGACAAAATCAATATACATCCATTGAAATGTCTTACCAACAGGTTTCGAAGCCAAGTACTTGGCCTTGGTTTTACTCAGAGCATATCCTCTTGCAACTCACCATGTCCATGTCCATTTTCAACTATAAGAAGTCCCAGACCTTATGTACCCCCAAATGACTCCTCCCCCTCCCTCACTGGGGATTCAAGGAAATACTTAAATAACAGTGGGACCAGTTCCTCAGTGCTACAACCTTCCTTTGTCCTAGGCCACATACCTTACAACATAGCATCTGATTTTCATTAAATAAGGGTCTACACACTCATCATCCTGAATCCTCTGCTTGACGACCTTCAGAAGTCCATCCTAATCTTGAAATTCTCTAATATCTCTTATCTCACTAGGGATCTGAGTCAGGATGGAACTAATTTTGTTTGCCTTTTCCTGTTCACCCTCTGGTGGATGATCTGTTGGACTATCATCCTCCTGTACATACATGCAGCTTAAACCATCAGCCAACACATTCTAAGAGCTCTTGATATTGTGGACCTCAAATTTAAATGTAAGAGCCCTGGTAGCCCACCTTCAATTTGTACTGTCTTTTGGGGCCTAGGGAATACCCAACTCAAGGCTTGATTGTCTGTTTCCAGGATATATTTGTGGTGTTCCAGGTAGTACTTAAATTTCTCCATCCCCAGACAAAACAGCAAGAGCTTCTAGCTCATGCATGGAATACTTCCTCTCTAACTCATTTAACCCCTGTGAGGCATATGCAGTTGCCCTGCACTCCCCTTATTTTTTATGTAACAGAGCCCCACCAAATCCTTGTCCCAAGGCATCAGTTTGTAAAATAAATTCTCCATTAAAAACCGGTAGAGCTAGCACTGGTGCAGACTGTGATGCATGTTTAAGTGCTAAGAATGCAGCCTCCTCAGAGGGACCCCATGTAAATGTACATCCCTTCCAGCGCAATTCATTCAGCGGAGAAACTTTCTCAGCAAACCTCTCAGTGAACTTGCAGAAGAAATTCACCATCCCAATGAACTGGCAAGCTGTTTAACATTACATGGATGAGGCACTTGATTTATAACCTCCACTCAGTCAGGACTGGTGAAATCCCCTCTTCTGACACAATATGTCCCACAAATTTCACTGAAGGAGAGGCAAAACTCATCTTCTCAGGATTTACCATCAGGCCCACTTTTTGTAACTGCCAAAACACTTCCTCCAAATGTATCAGATACTCCTGAATAAATATACTGTATTCACTCCATCATCTAAATAGTGGTATACGAACTTGAACTTCACATCAGAAAATACAACATCCATCAATTGTGACAGGACAGCAGCCCCTATTGCAAGCACAAAAGGAACTCTATTAAAATCAAATAAATTCAAAACAGTGGTAAAAGCAGTGACTGGCTTGAATTCTTTGTCTAAATGTACCTGGTTGTAAGCTTGGTTAAGATCTAATGTGGTAAAAACCTGAGCCACTCGGAACTGCCCAAAGCACAAGTGAAGTTCTGGCAAAGGTACTGACCTTAACACGACCTTTTTATTTAATTCCCGATAATCCACTACTGCCCGATATTCCACATTCGATTTGGTTACCACAAATATTGGTGCCATGTAGGGTGGCTTAGAGGGACAAACGACACCTTGATCCAACATTTTCTTTATTTTTTTCTCTTAATATCATCATAGGCAGAGATAACCTTTACAGTGTCACTGTAACTGACACCTGGTCCAGTAGTTTAGTGCCATACTTGAGGATGTGCATGACTTCCAGTTTCTTTGTTAGCACTTCTGGAAATTAGGAACAAAGGGCTCTGATTTTGTTCTTAACAAACACATTGAAATTGTTTGACTGATCATTACATTTACCCGACTCCCCTCCAACCATCCTGATTTCCAGGGATTGCTCCTTCCCAACTATCATGACAACTCCCTAACTAAAATGGCAGAATTTGAACAGAACTCCCAGTTTAAATTTGAAATAATAGCTCCTCCCAGCCCAATCTGGAATTAATCCCACCTTCCCACTGAAGTCAGCTCCAAGTATGCAAGATGTGGCCAAATTTTTAATGATCATCATATTAATTTTCCACAAAAATCTTCCAAGGCCACCTTAACCAGCAAACACCCTTTAACTGTTGAAATTGATTTGTCTGCCATCATAAACAACTCCTTTTCTGATGACAGTCCTTCCCACTTACATTTACCTTGATGTTGGGTGAACCAGCCATAATCAGTTACCAAGATTGTACTTCCTACATCCAGGAGTGCACAACCTGGCTCATTATTTTTATAGCAATACATACAAAGGCAGTAGTTTATTCAACGTATCCCTAATCACACATACTATTTATTCTGTCCATGATACAATAATTGACATAATAATAATTGCAATGTCTTCCCCATACAATCCATCTTCATAGGACCTGGTCTCTTACAATTCCAATATTTCAATTCTGAGTTTTCCCCTCTGACAGAATATCATTCCTCACTACCTTCTGATTGTATACCCACCTGGATGGTATTTCTCCCCATATTCACTTTCTTGCTCACAAAATTCTTCCTTTTCCATTTCTTCCTCTGCTAGTCAAGGTACTCCCTAGCTTGCATCTGTCTGATCAGATTCTCTAATTATAGAAACATCCTAGGTACTTGACAGAATACCACCCACTGCCTACTTTCAGGGATCAACCCTTCTAATAAGTGTGTTACAACCTGTTCATTCATGTGATCAAGAACCAGTGCCAATATGCTTCTTTTAACTTGGGCAACATATTCCACTAATGGTTCATTACAACCTGTCTCCTTTTCATACTGCCAATAAACCATTTCCCTCAAAGCTCAGGGAGGAATGAGCCTAATTATTCAGTGCCTACACCCTTGCCATGTCTTCTTATTTTGTATAGCTTGCAAAATCTCCTTGTGTAGTCTATCCTTCACTGTTATGTCAATTAATCTTAAGGCATCAGTTTCACTTATTTCTGTGGGAAATGCCTTTTGCTGAAATTCTAATGAAAAATACAAAAACTTCACCATTGAATCCACTGACTCAAGCAACATACTCACACGCTGCTTTAAAATATTTTGCAATAGATTTTACAACATGGTAAACATAATATTCAGGAGCGCTATCTTCATGTCCCCATTGTGCACCTCTAAATTATTGACAAGGTGCAGATCCTGCACATCTGTGGCTCTATCACTCTTTCACAACCATTCCCAAATATTCCCTCTATAAGTCCATAGCTCCTTGGCCTGTCTCAGATCAACAACAACCACATCATTCATTATATCAAGATAATGATTGAATCGGGCCTGTAACCTATGAACCTGACTAGCCGTACAACGCACTGAGTCCTGGGTAATTTCTACAATCTCTACAAAAGTTTCACAAATGAAAGCAGCGGCCGAGATTGCCTCATTGGTATGGCTGCTTTACAACCTGCTGGTAGACGTACTTGTTCAGTAAATTTCTCTATCATACCCATGGGCTCAAGCCTCCATCACTCCAATTCGGAAACAAGCTCACTTCACCTCAGACAAGCCAGATGCCTAACAATGCCAGGCATTCTGGAAAATACAAAATAATGAGTACTCACAACTTAATATCAGCCGCCATCCCTTGCCCCCTGCCACTTAATCAACCATTCAACCATGCTCAACTATCCAGTTTGTAACGGAAAGTTGGATTTAGAGGTGCAGAGTGATTGACTGAATGTGAGTTGTGGTACTATTTTGATATACGTTTATTAAGATAGACCAAGTTGAGACAATCTTAAGAAAACAGCAATAAAATACCACATTTTGTTCATAAAGACTAGACTCGAGTAGACTAATGCATTGGAATGAGTACCTGAGCTGCCATAAAAGCACAGTAAACTAAGAACAATTGATACAGCAGATCCAAAGAGTCCACCAATGTATCAATCATAAACTTTTGCAGTAATGCACAAGTAATTGAAAAAACACACTTGCACTTGAAAATTAATTATTAATGGACATTACAAGGAAGCAGCTAATGGGCACAAAAATACCATTTCTTATATCAGCATTAATCTAATAAGCATGAGAAATAGATTTAGAAAAACCTTTGAAAAGTAGCAATTCTCAAAGTGGAAAACTGATAATTGACATCAATGCATTAAAATGACTCTATTAGGTAAATCATCATGTTGAGTGCTCAGCTATTCAGTCTTGGCAAAATAATTGTACAATACAACTGACACTTTGAAATGCACCACCTTCAAGGATCCATGACAGGTAAATAACATGGGTGCATTAAAATGATTCCATCAAATACATCATCACCTTTAGTACTTCATGAACTAGACTTTCCAGAACAAGCATACACTGAAACAGGACCCTAAGGTTTAAAAGACAAAACACATATTCCCTCACTGTCTGCATGTAACCAAGAGGCCAAGTTCCTCCCACAATCATAACATGTCTGCACCAGCCGTGTCTCATGGAAGTTATACAACTTCTGACATGTCTTACTTTTCCACTATGAGGGAAGGAGGAGATGGGAGGTCTTAAAAGAGATGTTGATGAGGAGACAAGGAATGTAACAAGACACTACACTGATGACAGCTCCCTGTCTGCAGCACAGTATCCACCTTGTGAGTGACCTGGAACACCAGTCAGGAAATCAGCCACAGGGTGCACACCCACATCCAGTGACACAGACACTATGGTTGGTTGGAACTCCGGTGGCATTGTGATGGCTGTCTGGCACAGTGCCCCCATGGGCATCAACTTGGGCTGCAAGACCATCGGTGACAGCATGACGTCAATCTCCATTGGCTCCACTCTGGAAGCACTGACCACAATGGGTGGAGAGGTGGAGATGACAGCTGTTGTGGAGCCCAGTGATGTGCTATGTCTGTGGGAAATAATTATATGGCAAAGTCACAGACATAAGTGTGCCAGACCCTGGTCTTGTGGTTCAAATGGCTCTGAGCACTATGGGACTTAACATCTGAGGTCATCAGTCCCCTTGCTCTTGTGACACCTGCGCAGCCCAAAGGAACTGTGAATGATGTAAGAGGAATGACCCAAGACTGGTGTGACAAGACTGTGCTCTGAACGCTGCGTCTTACAAACGACTTTAAGAAAACTGTCCTGCATCTGAAAACTTTGTCTAACCAAACTGTTTCCATGGTGACCACAAAAGATGCTCCAGAGTACAACAACTACAAGCATTTAATAATTCTGAAGGTGACATCCTGCCCTGTGGCAAGGAGCGACAGGATAAAAGAAAAATCTTTAAGGTCTGCTCCCATGTGTGAGAGGAACGGAGTTTCTCCATGTGATTTTTGAAATGGTCAAAGGAACCATTCAGCTTCATCGTTATATGGAGGGCGGAAAGGTACAGTAATTGCTTGGTTATGCCATTGTCAGCACAAAACTATTGAAAATTGGCTGATGTGAATTGTGCTCCAGTGTCCAAGACAAGGGCCTCAGGAAGACCTATAAGACAAAAAAATGGAAGACAAAGCTGATACCATACTAGCAGTAATGGTGGATGTTAAGCAGATTACAAAAGGAAATTTACTGTATGTGTCTACCACTAACACCCATCACATGTTTTAGCATGGACCCATGAAGTCAATGTGATATGTTGCCATGGTCCGGACAGATGTGGCCACTGATAAAAGCATTACAGTGGAGCAAATTGCCACTCTGCACAAACAGTAAAATGAGAGGTCATTTGCTGAATTTGGACTTCCATGTCCTGCCAAGTACAATAATGTTGGGCAAGTTGCTTTGTGTGAACTGTACCCCAGTGACCTTGGTGCAACAAAGACAAAACTTTCTGCCAGAGGAAATGAGGACTCACACCCATTCATCAGCATTCTCTGTGTGCAACAGTGGAACACCTGACATCATGCAGATAGTGCTTGATAATGTGGAAAATAGTTACGTGGGTTGCGAATTTCTTTCAAAGTATGGGAAGATCCTTGGCACACGTATTGCAAGACTACCTGAAGAGCTATGTTGGAAGCATTTGCTCCAGCAATAAGCTGAAAATCAAGTGGAAAATTTTAAAAAATTCAAAATTCTGAGCATTGGCTTGATAACATGATTCCTCAGATGAATCGAAAGCTGTGTTGGTACCGATTGGTAACGGAGACAAAAAGTCAGCATTCAGATGTTGTGCAGTGGACCTGTACAACAACTCATATTGATAATTAGACAATAACAGAGACCAACATTGCAATTTCTGTGTTGTCCATGGCGGGATGAACTTGGAAGAATTGAACAAATATTGGTGGCACTTGGTAATGTCATAGTTGATGGCGAGAATGTCTTTTTCAAGCTGACTATAATTGCACTGCATTTTGTTGAGACCTTTCAAGGCAAATGGTATGGATTGATCTGATGAACCAGTTCTATAGGAGAGCATGGCTCCAATCCCATAAAATGTATCCATAGTAACACAACAGACTTAGCTAGATCAAAATGAATTAGATGATGATGACTTCACAATGCATCCTAAAACCACTGAAATGCATACTGACATTCTTGAGACCACAAAAAAGGAGCGCCTTTCTGGCATAGCTCATTCAGCAGAGCAGCAGTTTTCACCCATCTGCAATAAACTTAATATAATATGCAAGGTTTCCTCTAACTGCTGTAGTTCCTTGATGTTGTGGAGCACTGGCAGATATTTAGTCACAGACAAGTGCAAAGAAGCAGGAGGGATATGCTGTGTATGTATGACACATCATAAATATTCAAGTTATTCATGGAAGGAGAAGCACCTTTCCTTGTTACACTTAAGCTAGTCACCCAATTCACTTTAAACAAACATTCTACATTTGCCAACTCTTCAGCAGGCATATGACCCATGACAAAAATATCGTCCAGATAGTTTGTAGATTAAGGGACTTTTGCTGTTAACTGTTCCAGGAAGCACTGAGAAATAGCATGAATGGAAACACTTCTCAACATTAGATGAGTGTTGATCACAGAATATTCCTTGGAATGCTCATCCAGTGGTAACTGTAAGAATGCATCATGTAAATCTATCTAAGAGAAGGATCTGCCCTGTACCAATCTGTCCATTAATGCCTCTCTGGAATTAATCCACAATAGTTTGTGGGTTTTCTGTGGTTTTGAAATCATCAAACATATGTAAACCTCCAGATGAATGTTTGAGAATGACTAAGGGTGATGCCCACTGACTTGCAGAAATTGGCTACATCACCCCACTGTCTTTCCATCATTGCAGTTCCTAAGCAACTTGCTCACAGATTGCATGGAGGTCAGACCAAGGATGATACAATTGTGGTTGCAGATTGTCTTTAACAGTAATGTGTGACTTTAAATCTGTAGCTCTTCCTAATCCTGTTTCAAAAAGTTCACTGTAGTTATTGCACAAGTAGGAAACATTGGTTTGAGGCACTGAAACACTGATTTACAACACATTGTCTTGTATGCACAGGCTGGACAAATCAAACAAGTCTAAACCAAAAATGTTTGTACTGTTGCTAAAAGATAGTGCATGAAATGAAACATTCTTTGTAAAGACAGAAGAAGTTGCTGGCAAAGTCCATGTTCCAATTACTGGTATTTTCTGTCAGTTATATGCAAACAAAAGATAAGAAGGCTTTTGTAACTGTGGGCTACTGATCATTTCATATGCATCTTTATTGATGAGGGAAACAGATGCACCTATGTCAAACTGAAATTTAATTGTCTTTTGAACCTCCAGTAACTGGACAACAAGTTTGTTCTTCTGTCTGTGAACTGCAGCAAAAGGTGTCCATGATGCGGAAAAGTGAGCCTTCGTTGGTGCCTGCTGTAATGATTGTGCCAACACGACATTCACTTCCCAAAAGTTATGCTGTAGCTGTGCACTAGACTGATGCCTGCCCTGGCTGCCTTGTAAACAGACTGTGTGGATGTGATCTTGTTTACCACATGTGAAACACTTTGCATCACAACAAGGAGAAGCTTTTTTATCATGGTTTGAAAAACACTGAGGATAAGACTTCCTCACTTTATTCTGATGTACACCTCATGTACCACATGACTGAAAAGTTTTATCTGTACACTTACTGTTAATCTGAGCCCTCTTTTTATTCACTTTAACATTAGCATGAACTTTAGACTGAGTGCCTTGTGCAGTATGAACAAGAGAAACAGACAGAGCCTCAAAATCAACTTCAGTTGTGTCCACCGTACTTTAAGACTCCACAATTGATGAAACTGTTTTCAGATTCACAACTCCTAATTTAAGGACAGCAGTGCAAATGTGTATATCTGACACCTTTTGGATGATTGCATCACATAACACATCATAATAAATGACTCCACAAGAACACTTGAACCTACAATATCTGGTTAGCCCTTTGAATTCAGCAATCCACTGTTCATGGTGCTTCTTAAGATGAAAAAATTTAAATCTCACCATAGTGATGTGAATTTGTATAATATTACGAGCAATGGCTTCTGGATGAAAGTTGGGGCACAATTTAAGACACAGTCCATACAAATTGGCTCTGATAGTTGATAAAAAGAAAGCTATGTAGACCATACCTTTAATGTTGTAAGTTGTGAAATGTACTTCAAATTGGGCATGATATTCCAACCAGTCCTCTTCTTTACCTTTAAACTTAGGAGAGTAAGGTTGTCGTCTGTTGTATATTGAGTTGTTCAGTGTGCCACATGTGAAACTGAACAACTTCATTTAGAGACATTTCTCGTGGGAGCTCAGACATTGTTAAACACTTTATAGGATACACAAAAATGTAGTAATATTATATTGGGCACTGTGATTTGAGGGAGACCAGAAATAGCCACAAGGCAGACCAGAGCAGAATTTAGTGCATGGGAATAAATGTCCACACATCATTGTCACCATTGTGAAGCATGTGATAGGTGGAACAACACACCATAGTACACTAGGAACCATCCTTGTCACCATTTTAGTGCTGGCTGAAAAAATACTTGAGACATTTGCATTGGTACTGAAGTGGGTTCTAGCATGACTGGATGTACTTCAGGAAGAGGTTGAGTGGATACTACAATACACACAAAATATTAGCTCACTTTATTTAAGTTTGAACAATATGAAATACTTAACTTGGGAACAACCCATATCCAAAGGAATGTAGCTTTGTATCTGTTTTTGTTGTTGAATGCTATAACTTATCTCCTGATGCATTTCAGAGTGATAGTCTCATCTCAATGTACAACTGCCTATAAACTTCTTTAATTGAATAGATATAAAAACTACTCACCAAGCAGTGGCAGAACACACACTTAAAAGACTGTTGTGATTGGCAAGCTTTCAGAGCCAGTGGCTTCTTCTTGAGGCAGAAGGGTTGAAGGGGAAGGAGTAAGAGTGAGGAAAAAGGACTGGAGAGGTCTAGCAAAAGGGGTAGATTTTGGGAAAGTCACCCAGAACCGCAGGCCAGGGGAGACTTACCATACGGTAAGGGCTTTACAACAACTGCTCGAAAGTAATGTGCTCCTAAAATAGTGTAAAACATCTCGGATTTATTTTATGAGCATAACATGGAGTCATAGAAGGAATGACACACAAGGCATAATTTACTACTAAAAATCATCAATAAAATATTTGAAAATGGCCTAAGGCTGAAATTGTACAATCGTACATAAAATAAAGAGAGTGGCGGCTGAAGGCATCATAAAATCTTTCAAAAAATGCATTTGTGAGTAGTGAATCCTTGGGAAGCACTTGCAGCTATGTTTCTCCTCTCTTTCTTTATTCTCTTTATTGTACAGTTGGAATAGCCAGCAGTCCTGCAGTCCTCACAAGTGCCGACAGTTTTTGATGAGGTTTTCACTTCCCTGTTTGCCTCTTCTTACATAAATTTAATGGCACTGCACATAATCACACTTGCCTGAGTGTGAAGAACTTCCATATACCTACGGTGCTTGAAGACTGTGATGCCATGCTATGTAGTGAAGTGATAACAAGGAAACTGCTCAAAGCTTGCAGGTCAGTGTGCAACAGGCAGTTGAGGTTGCTGCCTCTCTGGAACGAGGTGCACTTGCCATTGATTAGAATGAAAATGCATTTCTGCACATTGGTCACCTTATATTGTGCAAGCTCTACATGGGTACTAAAAAATTACGGAAGAAATCAATTTGCAAGCATAATGATATGATTATTTTATCAATGTGCAGCTTATCCCAATAAATATGCACCTACATTGTAAAACAGTTTAAAAGATATGTTTTAAGAGCCGCATTTATTATTTTTTAAATATGGTTTTGTTGTTTATCATTGCTTTTGCCTAGTAATGGAGCCCTATTTCCCTTACTCAAAATATATTACGTGAGTGGACAGCTTCACTTTTTACATGTTAGTTTGCATTCAGAGTATGTTATTTTTTAATGAAGTGTGGAAGAACTTTCATATCTTAAAAAGTTCTAAGTCTTTTTTTTCCATACCATGCAGCATCTTTGTTGGAAGGTGAATTTTCTCAAAAACTGCCAGAGAATCCACCTGTGCACAGTATGCCGTTTTTATTATTTATTATGTGCTCTGTGTAATGCCTTCAGTAAGGACTGCCATACGCCGGCCGGAGTGGCCGAGCGGTTCTGGGCGCTACAGTCTGGAACCGCGTGACCGCTACAGTCGCAGGTTCGAATCCTGCCTCGGGCATGGATGTGTGTGATGTCCTTAGGTTAGTTAGGTTTAATTAGTTATAAGTTCTAGGCGACTGATGACCTCAGAAGTTAAGTCGCATAGTGCTCAGAGCCATTTGAACCATTTGAAGGACTGCCATACAAATTTGAGTAAATATGAAAGCTACAGTAACTTACTAAATCATGATGACCAAAGTCTCACAGTTTTCTAACTTCAATGTCTCCTGAAATATTGTGGAAATCTTCTTTGTACTCTTTTTATGTTACCGCTTTATACTAATCTTCATTGTCTACAAACTAAGACTTCACTTTGGTCTGTAAGGTTAGATTGTCGTCACAATTTAGAACCAGTCGCTATTTGTTCTGCAGTGTGGGGAAATTAAAAATGACCCAGAAAATATTTATAAGACTGGTGCAGAACTGACCCTTGTTAATGAACAGGAGAAATCCCCATCACACAAAATGCTGGAGACCAAGATTTCGATGTACCAACTGGTTGCTGTCACATATCTGTACATGTGCATCTCCCACATTCTCTGTCCTAAGTACTCCGCTTTATGTTTAGGTGAGTGAGGGGACTAGAAATGTTTACTGATCAGGAGCACAACACAAAATGATGCTTATCATAAAACAGTGCATATTCATTGTCAAGCACAATTGTGGAAAACCTGGTGGAACTGCTTGTTCCAGAGTTAAAAATGAAAATATTTTGGCAAAACATCTAGCAAAGTCTGCAGTGCATAACTAGTCATTACAAACTGTCTTATGGCTGATAATATATGGAAAATTTGTGCATAAAAACGTTCAAATCCAAAATATCACAGAAAATAATAGAAATAATTTACCAAAAAGTTACTGCACTTAAATGTACATTTATTAGTGTAGATTATTTTGCCATAGAAAAAATTTGCCAAATTTGCCTGGAAATAATGAAAAAGTGTACCTTAAAATAATGATATAACAAAAAATTCAAAATTCTCTCATAGCATTAAAATTTTATTAAAATTTCAAAAAAAATAATATAAAGCATATTGGATCCCTATACATAAGTGTGAAAAATTTCAATGAGATTGAACAAAAAATTACAGAGATATGGTTTTACAAAGATATCAGTCCTATACTACCATAGTCTCCCCTTAATCTTCACTGTCTACAAAGTAAGACTTCACTATGGTCTATAAGTTTAAATTGTTATCGCAATTTAGAACCAGTTGCTATTCATTCTACAGGGTGGGGAAACTAAAAATGACCCAGAAAATATTTATAAGGCTAGTGCAGAACAGTCACTTATTAATAAACAGGAGAAATGCCCATCACAGAAAATGCTGGAAACTACAATTTAGATGTACCAATTGGTTGCTGTCACATGTCTGTGCATGCGCATCTCCTACATGCTCTGTCCTGAGTACTTTGCTCTTTTATTATTTTTGAGTGAGTGAGGGGAGTAGACATGTTAATTGATCAGTTGAACACAACACTAAATGATTCTTATCATAAAAAAGCATGTATTCATTGTTAGCACAATTGTGGAAAACCTGTGCGGTACTGCTTGGCCAGTGTTAAATCTGGAAGTATTTCGGCAAAATGTGTATAAAAGTCTACAGTGTAAAACTTAGTGGCAAAATAGTGGTGCATCAATGTCAGTGGTGGCCATTTACAGCATTTTCTGTGATGTTCATTAAAACATTAGTCCCACATCAGTCTTACCGTAAATATTTTTTGACCAGTTTTATTTTGCCCACTGTGTGTGCCTATCATGTCAGTGGTTACTGGTTATGAATTGCTTCTGTCACGTGAACTTTCTGTTGAATGCAAGTTATACTTTTGACTGTTTTGTGTTTCATAAACCCATTGAATAAGTGTCTAATATCTTCAGCTTTTTTCTTTTTGTTCTGGCCTGCAGGTCTAAAACATAAATTTTATTTTCAGGCTTGCTGGGGTGGAAGCTTAATCCTCTCAAAGAAGTATTCACATAGGTTAACAGGAATTGACCGGTACAGTATTTCAGAAGGAAAACATTTTAATAAGTATTAAAATGAAGCAAAAGATTTGATGACCTACTGCTTGGTATCTAATGATATTTCATCACAGACTTTATAAAGATACAAACTTTATTGAATTTTTGTATAGGTTGGTAACTTTAGATATAATAAGAGTAAAATAAACATTCATTTTTGTACATATGTGATCATTATGTGGTGTGGTATAAATATTATAGTGACCTTTTAGTAGAATAAGGTGTATTTTTGCTGTTTGTCTTATTGCTGAAATGGGCAGCTGATTCCATGTTTGATGCATATTTTAGAAGATATAAATATAGTAGGAAAGTTATGGCAGAATGTAAATAATTTGGGACTGAAGGAGATCAATCACCGAATAGTAGATGCATTGAGTGATTGAGGATCACACACAAAAGAGAAAGAAATATGCTGGTTTTTGGAATCACACACACACACACACACACACACACACACACCCTCACACACACATCTGTGCCCCTACATAGTGCTGGCTGGGCATACAATGCTATGACTACAGTTTGACAGGTGGACTGCATGAGGTGGGAGATTGTGTCAGGTGTGGTAGGTAGAGGGAGAGAGAGCCAGGAGGCAGGAAGAGTGGTTGGGGTGGATAGTTAGCAGCTTTGATGGCGGTAGCCACAGCCTTAATACCTTCTCTCCCATCTGCTTCACTTGGTCCTTTTCAACCCAATATGCCACATTGCTGGATGTTGACCCCCACCTCTGTGATGGCTTCATTCACACCTGTGTCCATATTAAATCCACTAATCACAAACAGCATCTGCATTTCAGTGCCTTTCATCCTTTCCACAGCATAAAATTTGTCCCATACAGTCCTGCCAACAGTGGGCAGCGTATCTTCAGTGACAAGAGAGAACTCTTGTGCCTAATATGCTGAAGATGACACAAGGGCCTTCGCAGACAGGCACTACTGCCAAATCTTATCCGCAAACAGATTACCCATATCATATCCTCACACATCCTTAATTCTCCCACCACTCTCGAGGCTCATCTACAAAGGAGTGCCCTTCTTGTTTCCCTGTATCTCCCTTGAGTGGAACAGCTGAACCACATACTTTGCCAAGACTTTGATTATTTATACTCATGGCTTGAAATGAGTGACATCCTACCCAAGATCCTTCCCACTCATCCTAAAGTGGCATCTGTCATCCAGCCAGCCTACACAATCCTAATCCATTCCTATGCCATTCCCACTCCCAGCCTCTTGCCACAGTGATTATATCATGTGGGAGACCCAGGTGCAAGATCTGCCGAATCCACCCACCGAGCACTCCCTCCACTTCCTGTCACAGGCTTATCCTACCCCATAAGAGGCAGGGGCCATGTGTGGAAACATGTCATGTACACTCTACTACAATCACTCACAGCTTTCTTATTGATCTTACAATCAACGATGTGCAACAGAATGAATGGCCACCTCCAAACTGTGGCCAAAAACAAGGTTGACCACCCAGTGGTAGAACATGTGCCTGAGCACAATAGCTTGATTTCTGTGGCTGCTTCACAACTCAGACCATTCTTTATTCTACCATGAACTTTTCTAAACTATGTGGGTTGCAGTTATGCTTGCAATACATCCTTCACTCCTGTAACCTCCTGGTCTGTCTCCATTAACCCACTGTCTCCACTCCCTCCACTCAACAGATTCCCCTTTTTTCTATCCTATCAGCCTCTCCCAATTCACCTTCATTGTGTGCTGCTCCTCATTAGCCCCAGCTCCTGTGCATCACACACCTAACCCACACAGCTGCCACCCCTCCCCTTTACATTTCTAGTCAGAAAATCAGCTGCCTCCCTCTGAGCTGCTGGGTACCCACTCCCAACCCGTCTTCCTGTCTTGTGCCTCTCACTACCTCTACACACCACCCTCAACACAACCCCCATCCCACACAGACCTGCCGAACACCAATCACTGCCAGCTAGCATTATGCAGGGGCACAGGTGTGTGTGTGTGTGCGTATGTGTGTGTGTGTGTGTGTGTGTGTGTGTGTGTGTGTGTGTGTGTGTGTGTTGTAGCTCATGAAAGGATTGATTCCAATGCTAGCAAGTTTTCTTTGTCTTTTGTGTGTGCCTGTCAATGACTCATAGGAACTTTTCCATAAAATAGTTATAATACAGAATAAGCAGAGATGAAATACAATGTGGAAACTGTGGTTTGGCTGATGGTTTCCCTAGACCTGAATCGGTAGAGGAGGGAATCTTTGGCTGGCAGTCATTTGTTTTTAGTTGCAGCTAACATTGCCTAGCTGACAGCATTGTGTGGTGTAGCCACTGTTGTCTGCCATGTTAATGTTTTTTACAACACTGTTCTGAGTTTTTCTTTATGATAAGTTTATGTAATTGTTGCAGTTAGGATCTTTATTAAATACCTCAGGATTATGAGTGACATTTAAGTGAGATTTACCTCCATGCATGACTTCTACTGTCCCAGAAGCAAGAAGCACATGTTAAGGTGCGTGCACTGCACGAGGCAGGTGGGGCTCTCTTTCCCCTGCACTGATGCTCATCCTGTGGTGGTCAGTGTGGGGTCTGTTCTGCTCCTTGCAGCGCCCTCTGGCAATAGACCAACTAACAGTTTTAACACACTGCTAAATTTTGCTGTTGACCGTGACTGACAGTGATATGTAAATCTACTTCTACATCTACGTATATAATCTGCAAGCCGCCATGTGGTATGTGGCAGAGGATACCTTGTGCCACTACTAGTCATTTCCTTTCTTGCTCCAGTTGCAAATAGAGCGAGGCAAAAACATCTGTCTATGTGCCTCCATAAGAGCCCTAATTTCTCTACCTTACATTTGTAGTGCTTATGCAAAATGTATGTTGGCAGTAGTAGAATTGTTCTGTAGTCAGTCTCAAAATGATGGTTCTCTAAATTTTCTCAACACTGTTCCTCAAAAACAACATCGCCTTCCCTCAAGGGATTCCCATTTCTGTTGCATGTTCATCACACCTACAGGTAACAAAGCTAGCATACCACCTCTGAATTGCTTTGATATCTTCCTTTAATACAAACTGATGGGGATCCCGAACACCCGAGCAGTACTCAAGAATGGGTCAACTAGTGTTCTATATGCATTCATCTTTACTGATGAACCACACTCTCTCCCAATGGACCAAAGTTGACTATTTACCTTCATCACAGAACAGACGCAAATAACTGCTCGCCCTGTCCATCAGATCATTTGTATGTAGAGAGAGAATAACAGCAGTTCTATCACACTTCCTGGGGCACTCCCGATAATACCGGTGTCGCTGATGAACAGTAGCTATTGAGGACAATATACTGGATTCTGTATGCTCATACCTTTGTTAACGGTCTGCAGTGGGGCACCTTATCAAACACTTTTCAAAAGTCTAGTAATATGGGATCTGCCTGTTGCCCTTCATCCATGGTTTACAGGATATCGTGTGAGAAAAGGGCAAGCTGAGTTTTGTACTCAACTTAGAGTATGTTCAAGAATTCTGCAGCAGACTGATGTTAAGGGTATTAGTCTGTAATTTTGTGGGCCCTCTTGTGCACTTCTCATACATAGAAGTCACCTGCAGTTTTTTCCATTTGCTTGGGACTTTGCACTGGGTGAGAGATTCACAAAAAAAGCAAGCTAAATAAGGAGCCAATGCCATGGAGTACTCTCTGTCAATATGTCACCAGACCTGATGATGTATTGGTTTTCAACTCTTTGAGTTGTTTCTTTTTGCAAGTGATGCCTATTACTACGTCCTCCATAAGAGAGTCTGTGCAACAGTCAAACAACAGTATGTTTTTTAGTGATTTCTTAAACATGAAATTTAAAACTTCAGATTTCCTGTTGGCATAGCAGACTGATCAGTGAGTGACTCTATAGAAGCCTATGACCCACTTAGCTATTTTATGTAGGACCAGAATTTTCTTGGTTGCTTGGCAAGATCTTTTGCTAAGATATGGTGGTGGATTTCTACTAACTCTTGCCTGTCATTATTTGTGCATTCGTTTTTGAACCAAGAATTTATCAGTCTCTGCTTCCTCAGCATTTTCCACATTTTTTTATTAAACAACAGTGGGTCTTTTCCAGCCTTAGTCCACTTACTCGTCACATATTTCACCACAGTGCAATTTACACTTTGCCCATTATTCCTCGTGTCCATCACATTGAAACTAAATGATGTTCAACCATTGTATAAGTGGGGTATTAACAACTGCTTATTTGCTTTTTCTAGCAGAACTACTCTCATAGCTTTTTTGAGGGATTTATTAATTTAAGTAACCACCCTGCCTGTGGTGACATTAGAATCACAAATTCCTTTCTTCATGCTAACACTGTCAGTAAGGTCAGGCCTCTTTGTAGAAATCTAAAATATTTCTGTTGTGAATGGGCTGTTGATCTACATGTTTAAAACAGTCTTTGGAAAATGTATTGAAAATTACTTCACAATACTGTCCGTCCAAAGCACCTCTAATGGATCCATAGACATCTGTAGATAAAAGTCACCTCCAAAATTGCCTGCTCTGGGTATTTCTGCACTACTAACCATAAACTTTATCCAAATGATTCTAAAACATCCAATAATTAACCTGAATTCATCTAGGCCTGTTACTCGCATCCAGATAACTTCACAGTTAGTCTCAATTACTCAATTGCAAACTCCATAGACATGATACCTTTGTTGAGTGCAGTGAACACTCCCCCTCCTATGGCATATAATCTGTAGTTTTGATATATGTTCCATGCCTTGCTAAATATTTCAGAGATTTCTAATTTTGGTTTCAGGCAGCCCTCCATTCTGTAAATAACTTGAGTGTGACAGGTTTCCAGGAGGGAAATGCAGGAATTTTGTTACAGATATTTTGACAATTTAATGTTAAAATGTTGACAGCGAAAGTGTGATTACTTTGCATGTTATATGATCAACTGATGAGTGTTTATCTAAGGATCTCAAACTACTGCCTGGCCTAGCATACTAAAATTGTAATTACCACACTGTTTACTTTTAATCTCTTGATTTAAAAAAGTAATAATAAATTTAGCTGGTTACTATAAGTCTTGTACCGCCCTATTTCTCTATGTTTTTCCATTGTTGTGTTATCTTTACCTCATATCATAATGCTCTGGAAGCTTTCTCATGAAATGGCTTTTTCCCCTCTTGAAATGATAAGAATTCAAGAAGAATGTTGCACTTAACACCAAAAGCACACACAGTTAGGGCAATCAGGCATGTCAGCAGCCATTAACTAGTATTTGGCAGTAGGCATTTCATGAATTTCAGCAAAAAATATGTCTGCACTCAATTGTGGGAATTCATCATAAAAGAATCCATTGAAATCTAAATAATCATAAACCTTATCAAACAGAATTCGAAGCACCATATCAGTAAACCTTGGGACCTGTTGCTAAATCTGCTTATAAAACAGCAGGAACCTATACTATTGTTCAAGAATCAAAAACCAGAGCTCAAAGAACAAGCAAGCATAGGACTGCTGGGGATGTGGACAGAACGACGGTGAGCCAAGTACAGTGCTGAGGCATATACCTAGGACAGAATACTTCATCCACCACTGGATACATGGAAGAAGGAAGGAACACTTCCACTCTTGGCACATCTTGTAGCATGTCTGGCAGTAACAGTGGAATCTATTATCAAATCGCTGTGCATGTTTGTCACAACAATCTTTCTGTTTGCCAAGAACTTTTCACTCATGATATGTGCTGGGCAATACTGAAGAACCATCTGCTGTGCCTTTTCTTATACTTGTGGGCATTATTGCAGGTAGCCAGAGAAGATCACTGGAATCTATTTTTTGCATTTTCTACATCTTTCCAGTTAGGTCCTACTGATCTGCCAGTTTTGTTCTATTTCCATATCCACTGTCCTTATTCTTAAATATTTTCACCTACTAATATGCTCTACCTTGAGTAATGTTGTTTTCTTTTTGACTAATATTCAGCCTGTTGTATGTTTCACACCTTCTGAAGACAGAAACAAAAATATCTATATTCTATCACATTTCAGTGCTTACACTAAATGGTTGTGTTGCATGAGCTGTTATTCAGTTGTATCACTTTAACATCACCTATTTTGGGCACATTGATTGGGAGTAAATTTGATGTTGAATAAAATTTTGTCTAGTCACATTTTCTAGATTTCTTGGATTGAAATCTCCAGTGGTTAATGACTGTTCATATGCATATCAGATGTTCTCCATTTGATTTCATTCTTTCTGATTAAGCAGTATATTATATTCTTTACATTTTTTTCATTTAATAGCCTTAAAGTAAGTGGTTGCAAATGTGCTCTTTAAAAAGATAAATTGCACTTATCTTTTTTCTAGGACTGATTCTGTCTCCTGGAATGCTCACAAAATGCTTGGCGCTCCACTTCAGTGTTCTGCCTTCCTTCTTAAAGAAAAAGTGAGTTGAGTTTGGTAAAAGTTATTTTTTAACTGCTCACTTAATGTATATAAGCATATCAACATGTAGAATAAAACTTCTTTTTAAAAAAACACTTCCCTCTGTGTTCACCTGCAGACACAATTATTGTGCATATTGCAAATTTCCATTACCTCTTGGTTTACTAGTTATATGTTTCTATGGTAATCTAGCAGTGATAAATAACATTTTTATGGGGAAAACAGAGTAATAAGACAACTGTGTATAGTTGGTGACTGAAAAACCTGCAGAAGCCTCTTCAAAACCTTGTATTTCTTACAGTCATTCGTCAACAGTCAGCACTTTTTGTTTGATAGTAGTATGACTAAATGAAAAACTGTTTCACATTAACTAAGGAATACAGAACTATTACACAAAGCATGCAAGCCATTCAAATCCATTTAACTCTCTATGTCTTAAGATTAGACTAGCATTTTGTGTCCTTGTCCTAATATCTGTAACAAATGCACACATATATAAGACAGCAAAATGAAAATTCATAACCATATGAAAGGCATAATGCCTTGTTAGTCAGTCCTTGAGAGGAGACTGTCAACCATGGCACATTAGCAGGAACAGTTCCCATAAGTGTAAGTAATTGTAGTTCCAGGTTACATACAGGACAGCAAGGTAAAGGAATTGAAAAATGAGAGTGGGAGGGGGGAGCAGGAAGAGTAGAAAGAGGGAGAATTCTAAGAAAACAGTAGGGAGAAGGGTAGAGAACAGCTAACAGCAGAATGAACCCAGCGAGAGTAGTAAATGTGCATGCTGAGCCAGAAAATATCATCTCAATTTTATTAAGATGTAGAGAGAAAATTTATGCTGGTGATAGAAGCAGCAAGAGTTTGGTGGAGATGGTAAAGGAATGAGGGCAGGTGTTACAGGGGACTGAGGAGAGGCTAGAGGAGTCCATGGAGTAGTTGAGATTAAGAACAGCAGGTTGCAGTACCAGAATATGTATGGTTGAGAGAATCTGGTTTTTGTAAGGAGAGGCCAAATCAGATTGGATGGAGTCAATGTGACGGTAGCAGCTGATCAGACTGTGCTGAGTAGCATTCACTGTAACAGGTGCTTAAGCTTGTCCTCATTGTATTAACGATCATTCATACAGAAGGACTGTTGATGGTGGTGGTGCCCAACAAGATAACTGCACAATAATTGCAGCAGTATTGGTGAATGACATGGATGCTTTCACAAGTGCTATGGTATATGCTATGTCTCTAGTAGAGCTGGAATGGGAGGCGATGGAAGGACTCATGGGACAGATTTTGCAAGCAAGTCTATCACGAGAATATCATTCAACTTTTGGGAAGCTATTCCTCTTTTGAGGATATAGCAAGAAGTATTTGCCAACCACATTTCACTTGTTCCAGTCCATGTAGTGTGAAGCAGTTAGGTGGCAAGATGGAGGAATGTTATGATTTCTCAGATTTCCTGTGTGACTGGTTAATGGTGTGCTTCTAGGTGTTCAGCTGAGCTGTTATTTCAAATTTCATGTACAATATTTCAACAGCTCACCCAGCTGTTTTATTCATGTACTGGGAGTTGTTCTGTTGTGTGAACATGCTGCCTCGACTCCGACCAGACTGTGAACTCTTGTTGGCCTTGTACCTCTATTTAAGTTTGTGTTCAATTCCCGATGCCTGCTACACCTTTTGAAGCTCTTGTTTTTCAGAGCTGACATTGACATTCTGTGGAGCACACATTCACTCAGTGTTTCCCAGCTATTGTTGCTGTGGTAGTCAGTGAGATTTTAATACCTCGATTACTGGATCCCCAACCCTTGTTTAAATTGAAACCCCTGCCCACTCCAAAAATGCTACTTATACCAAATTACCTAAGCGCAGTGGAGCATGTTGCAGCTTTACTCCCTCTGAAAGCAGCAGAGGATGTACAGTGCAAACCTGTAGAGTAGTCACCAAGGTGCCAATGCTAAAGTTCCAACATGTCGAAGAAAGAATGAATAGCATTGACAAATCTGTGGAAGAATGAGGAAACTAATTCTGCCAGCAGGCAGGGGTAATGCTATGATCTTAATGTCACATATGGGCTGTAGTAAGAAGATTTTTGTTCTTTTGTATGAAGTTGTCTGTAGGTAGATATAAAGATGGTACGAATGAAATTGAGAGGAAAGTGATGACTATTCTTAATGAATCAGGCTTGCTGCATAACACCATTAACAGTCTTAGAATACAAGCAACTGTGCTACCATGACTGTATCACCTTCCTAAAGTATGTATAAAGTTATTCCTCTAAGGCCCATAGTAATATTGGTGCACTTGCAAGCTAGCTGGCAAAGTACCTGAAACACATTCTCAATGGGGAACTGTGAACATCACATTCACAACTCAGTTCACTTTGTACAACACCTCTGTCAGTTCAGGCCCTGGGATATGAATATTATGGTCAGTTTTGATGTATAATCCCACTTTACAAGATTTCTGCTTTCAGAGTCCTTGGGACTAATTGTGGAAAAGTTCAATGATTGTTTCACCAAACTCCTTTGGCAAGTTTTGGTGTCAACTTAATTCCTACTTGATGGGAAATATAATGAACAAACTGATGGCATGGTGCTGTGTAGTCCATTGTTGCCTGTCAAGGTGAACCTGTACATGTAACACTTCAAACCAAGAGCACTACAATCCCCCAAATTCAAACCATTGTGCTTCTGTCGATAGATGGACATCAAGTTTGTGGTGTAGCCACATGGAATGAAACAACTTAAAGAGTTCCTGGGAACATTTAAACTCTATCCATCACAATATAAAATTCATTATCTGGATAGATTGGTAGACTCTTATTGAGACATAGCATCCCAAGTATTTTGTTCTTCTCAATAGAGATAAAAGGTCTTCTTTTGTAATGTTAAAGAAGGTCTAGGTCTCCAAAACCAGGTATATACAACACTGTATTCAAATGAGGCATGTCTTAACATGGGGCAGACTATTACAACAGTTGAAGAGAAATGTAAGGAACATCAGTGGCACATCGAACTAAAACAACCAAGCAAATGAGCACTTACTCAAATATAATCATGAAATTAGACTAATAATGTTATGCAAATGCCAAGTTCCTGTAACACACTGCAGCTTGCTGCCATTCCATAGTTTGCATGTTGGTAAACAATCAGTGAAAATATGAGAGGCTATCTTCTTTTGGTGCATTTTTCACTGATTGTGTCAGATTTGACTGTACTTCTGTATTTGAGATACATAAATCTCTTTATTATGTAGTTAACATGACTTTATTTGAACTTATGTTGATTGAGTGTATCATTTTAAAGGGACTGCTGCATCACTGCAATTCTGCATCTGCCACATATCTTTTCCAACAAGACAAATTCTATGATGTGTCTTATGATACTGGTGACAAAAGTGTGCAGTGTGGACGAAAAGTTGATGCATTCAAGTTATGGCTAATGTGGAAGGCTAGAGGGAATGAAGGATTTGAATATTTAGTGAACAACGCTATGGATTGTGCACAGTAAGTATCCACAATTAGATGAAAAACAACATCACTCTGGGATTTGCAATACAAGTAATGTGAAAGTGGAATTAAGTTATAGTTTCATATTGTTGATGCCATCTTGCTGCTGTTTATTTGACTAGCATGTACTTCCAGGGAAAGAAGGACTTATTCATGGAAAAGAAAGGGAGCTTAGAGTTTAATGTCTACGTCAACAGTGAGGCCATTAGACATGGAGCACTGATTCAAATAGAAAAGAATGGAGAAAAAAATTGGGCATGGCCATGGCCTATCATTCGCTGAACTAGTTTAGAGAATCCACAGCAAATGTAAATTTTGATGTGTAGATGGAGATTTCAGCCTTGCTCCTCCTATAGTTGAAATGGTGTAAGAAGATCCCTAACAACTCATATCACTCTTGCAAGCTTTCAATTGCGAAGTGCCAACAGATGAATGTTTACAGAGTTGTGACAATGCTGAGACGTTGCTGTAGAGGTGTTTACAAAATCACGTTATGTTATTGGTTGAGGTAGGCCTACAAAGCTGCTGGGCTCAGCCCACTGCAACTATCAGGGCTCAAATTACACAGACTCAATTACAAATGCAAACATGGTGTATTAACCACTGTACTGAGTGATGGCACGTTGATTAAAACTAATATTTGGAACTTTTATCTTTATACAGCTGCCTTGAGTTAGGTTTTCTGTGGTTTCCTTAAATCACCTAAGATGAATGCTGGGGTGATTCCTATAACAAATCTATTGCCTATTTTGTTTCCCATCTGTAAGATAGCCAGTGTTCTGTTTCTAATTATGCGATTACTGATGAGCAGTTATATCAAAACATTTTTTCCATCTTAACCACTGTGTCACCTTATTCTGCATACCCACGGCAATAATCATAGATTTTAGAAGAAGCAGTCATGAAAACATAATTGTTACACCTCACAAATGCATATTTGGTGCAGTTAATGTGGATATCCATGAAAGTATTGATATTCCAAATGGACAATTCTTAACGAATGAGGGGAGTATGCCATGTTATAAAACAGTGTAATAATATACAAACCATTTGGAGGCATTTTGCGGTAGTCATGCAGTATTTGTAATTGTTTGCAACTTTCAGAGAAATGTAGCAAGGAGTGTAGGAAGCAAGTTCCACTCAGCACAGTAGCATTTCACGAAATGGGAGGAGTGAACGTCACATCGCTCTTGTAGTCGTGTCAACAATAGAAATGAAACACAACAATGGGAAATCCAGGATGGAATGTTACAATATTATGAAAAGGATGGGTGCTACTCACTGCATAGTGGAGATGCTGAGTCACAGACAGGCACAACAAAAAGATTGTCAGAAAATGAGCTTTTGGCCAACAAGGCCTTTGTTGGAAATAGAACATACACATGCACATTCACGGAAATGCAACTCACACACATGACCGCTGTCTCTGACTACTGAGGCCTCACTCATGTTGACAGATAAGTCCATCAACACTTATGAAACTGCACTGAAAACCACAATTTCCAAGCTGTGGCACAGCAGTTAGCACACTGGACTTGCATTCAGGAGGGCATTCCAAATCCACATCTGACCATCTGATATAGGTTTTCTGTGATTTTCCTAAATCATTCCAGGTAAATGCCAGAATGGTTCTGTTGAAAGGGTGCAGCTGATTTCCTGCCCCATCCCTGAAACAGTCTGAGCTTGTGGTCCTCCTCTAATTACCGCGTTGTTGGCAGAACGTTAAATACTAATCTTCCATGGTTCCTGAAGCAACACCCGGTCTTTGCTGACCCATCACTGGCTACTCAGTGCTGGTGGCTGTAGCACTTTGTGGCTGCTACATTAGACCACCTGCTGTTTCTTGGTAGTGAGGGCAGGCATTCCCATCTTCATGCTGCCTTGCAGTTTGGGTGTTGACATGCTCTACAGTGGCATGGCAGTCATGCTGCATGACTTCATGTACTCATATCTTTGTTAACCTGGCAGTATCTTCTCCTTTGGTTCCACCATCTGTGTTTGGACTTCTTTTTACCTAGGGCTGCTCACTGCTCTAACAGCACTTCACAGCTGTGCCTGGCAGTCATACCATTGCTGCCATACTTACGGTATTGTGGCAGGTGTTCTATATTGGTTGTGCAGTCTCAGTTAATGTGAGTACCTACACAGCATACACATACTGGCTTGGCATGACAGTACTTAGCAATGTACTCCAGTTACAGACCCCAGAAACATTGTAAATGCTAGCAGAATTATGGTTGTTGCACTTTTGCCCTGCAATGTATGCCAAGCAGTTCAGCCAAGAGGTGGACCTCTCTGTCCCTTTGCCTCCTCACGTTGACTGTGTGGGCAGCCAGATGATGAGTAGTGGCTTGAGGATGATCTTTGCTGCTGTTATTTGTCTTCTTGGGTAGCTGCACTTTCACTCTACCAGAACACGGCTCATGGAGGAGATCAGTAATGTGTTTGGATGTCACTACCCAAGGATAGGATAGCTCATTTTGCTGCAGAACTTTTCTTCTATGGTGGTGAAGATGCTCAAAGTGTGGCTCAAGGATGGCCTATGCTGCTGAGTATTCCTCATGGTTCTGTACTGTGATCATCACAGTCACACTATCCTTAAAATGTGCAAATTATGGGCACTGACATGTGGAGGAAGAGTGGGCATTTTGCAAACTTTCTATCATCTGGAAAGGCAGGACCCACTGGCATTTTGAACCTCTTCATTGTTGACAATGTTTACAGTGACAAATTTTTCACCTGTGATGTCCATCACTGTCTCTAGTCTTATCTGCTTGTTGCCAAAATCAGTGATTCATTGATGAAAAGCCACATGATCTACAGGCTCTATTAGGCCTCCCTTTGGCAGATTGATCGCAGGGTCATAGAATAGGACATGCATATAAATACCATACATGGTCCACTTTGCATTAGATATTTACCATCTTATGTTACACCGAGAGATGATCCTCCAGTCTCTTCTCAGTTTTCCTTGCTTAGATCAGATTCACTTATGACCTTGTAACCTAATTTCTTGATCTCCCGGGACACATAATGTCCTTTGTGAAGTCTGTCTAGCCTTGGCCTGCTGTTAGACACGCCTCAGTGACTGAGCAGTACATATCCAAGCACAGAATGGAACTGTGTTGCAATAATTACATACACAATTTTCTTCACTTGGCAGTGACTGTAATATCTTTCAGGGACAAGAACTTACTCTTCATCCATTTTCCATACAAATATAAGAAAATGAAGGACTCTGTTCAATTACAAGGTTAAAGCTGTTGTAGTATTGAGGATTTTCTATCAACGTTGACTAGTCTCCAGGCAGAAATAATCAACAGTTACAATCAAACACTCTTCATTCACACACAGTAACCAGAAAAAAATGCACATCATATGAAAACAAACACAGTGCAGAAACAAGATCCAAAGCGCAATAACTCTGAAGATAGAGCACTCCTCATTCTAGAGTCATTGGCAGCCAATGGTTGCCACAGTATTATTTGATGGAAATATAATGAAGAGGCAAAAGAGCTCATTAATTCAACTTTTGCTCAGTTGAAAACTTAGATCTTCAGCAACTGGTTTTGAAGTCTTCAAACACTGGTTAAAATTTTATCTTCTATTTAATACTACTTTTTGCCGGAATGTGTCACATCTATTCTCTTATGCAATTAGTTATTGCTAATCTCACAAATCTGTCTTGTTTATTTTGCACATTTGGGTCTATTATTTTTTTTAAATGACAATATTTTATTGTGGCTTGTTTGTTATTCAGTATATCAATATAACTATTTGTCAGGTTCAGTTAACCAGAAAAAATTTAGAGCTGCCGAATCTATCCTCTTATTTTGACAAGTAAATAAAATATCCAAATGTGCTAAGTAGAAAATAAAATTACAGACCATTTACTGGTGGACTGAAGGTACTTACTTGAAAATTATCAATCAGAGATTGTTAGTTGTGAATTATGAACTTTCAGTTCTGAGAGTTCTATCACTGATACCATAAAGCTGAAGAAAGAAAGAGGAAATCCTCCAGATTGACCATTTAACTCCATCCTGTTCCTAATGGGCACATTATATATCACACTTATTCTAGGTATTGAGTATCTCCACCCCATACTCCACATTGTCATTCATTCAGATGAATGTGTCAGTTCCCTCAGGGGCCTCGCAACCCTTGTGAGTACATACTTGGCTACCGTGGGGCCCCAGCCTTTGCAGCATTACTTCCTTACCATGCTGCATGCCTATACTTCCACTATCCCTTTCTCCCTCAGCTTCTCCATCGGAAGGTTTTCATGGTGCTGACCCTGCTTGGACCTGGTTTGTGATTGGGCCCCGAGTTTCCACTCCTTATGTGTTCTACAACTTTTCATCAAGTAAACAGATGGTCCCCATTGTTGGGTTTGACCTGCCACCAATTTCCAAAATTTTCCAGAAGTGTGAATTGTGCATGGAAGGTCACCCAATGTGGTGTGTGCTCCCCCTTTGTGTCTTTCCATCTGTGCATCTTTCCCATTAATACAGTAATACATGCAAAACCCATTGTGGTAGCCATCCTGTTGTGAGGGGAGTCATCAAGTACCTGCATGGTGGAAGCCCCGTGACCACACAGGGATCACACAGTTGGTGCCTAAGCTGGAAACTCTCCATGTCTGCCAAGGAGTATATGCTCATCATGATTGTGGCACAGGGACTCTGAGAAATGGATTACTGGCAAGGTAGCTGTTGCTGAGGCTGGTTGGTGCCCATGGAGAAAACCCTCATTCAGAGTGGGTGGCACCATGGCAGATCAACTGCAAACAAAGTGGATGAAGCTATCTCCCACTGGTGGCCATATGGCCCCAAAAGTCTATATGAAAGGACAGTCCTCTTTCAGTGTAGAGAGACATATGACACTAAATTGTTTCCTTCCCTGTCTATACTATGGGAGGAACATAGGGCTAAGCAGCAAGCAGAGCAAAGCTCCCCGCAATACTTGGTTTGTACAAGGGCTGGTGGTGATTCCTTCTTGGCCACAAATCCCTAGTTCTTTGTGGAGAACTTAGAAGACAAGTTTGGGGAACTGGCAGCCATCTCTGAAATGAAAAGTAGGTCAATTCTTATCAAAACAGTTTCCCCTGCCTCAGTTGTAACAAGCTGGGCGGCATACTGTTGAATGTCATCCCCATAACAGCCTAAATTTAGTTCAGTGCATCATTTTCCACAGAGACCTGCTCTTACAATCTGATGAAGAGCTACACTTCAACTTGGAGCAAGGGGGTCTACACTTTGTCCATCGTTTACATAGGGGGCCAAAGGATTATAGAATTGCTATCGGTGCCTTCATCTTGGCTTTTGAGGACAATTCATTGCCTGAAAAGGTCAAGGTGATGGTTTCCCTATGCAGTGCGATGCAGTGCGAAACCGTATGTGGCCCCCCTCCCCCATGTGGTGCTTCAGGTGCTTAAATTTGGGCACATGTCTTCACGTTGCAATACTAGTCCCACCTAAAGAGTCTGTGGACAAGCACTGCATACGAATGCTCCCTGTGCACCTCTCCCCATCTGTGTCAACTGTGGAAGCACCATTCTCCCTGGTCACCAGACTGTGCTGTTTTTCAGAGAGAAAAGAAAATACAAGAGTACAAGACTCGGAACAAACTCAGTTATCAAGAGGCCAAGAAGAAGTATGAGCTGTTGCACCCAGCATGTCAAATAATGTCATATAACAACAAAAATAATCAATTATTGACAATACAATGCAGATGGATAGATAAAAAAATCTACTCACCCAAAGGCGACAGGAGGACACACCCACAAAAAAAGATTCCACTTTTACAAGCTTTTGAAGCCAGTGGTTTCTCTCTCTGGCAGAAGAGATGAAGGGGAATGGAAAGAAGTGAAGGAAAATGAGTGGAGAGGTGCATCATTGCTTACAAGTGGTTCCATGCCTGGGTCCACCATCTATGAGGGGTGTTCAAAAAGAAACGAGCCAGAGGCATAATTACAGAAACCAGTACCTGTAAGTTAAAAGTATTGACCCTGGCTGCTGAGACACTTGTCCCACTGTGACACAAGGCAGTGAATGGCTATCTTATAAAATTCCTGTGGCTGCAATATTAACCAGTTCTGCATGTACAGCTGGATGTCGTCATCCGAGGTGAATCGTTTGCCAATCAGAACCCTTTTAAGGGAACCAAAAATGGTGTAATTACAGGGAGAGAGGTCCGGACTGTATGTAGGGTGGCCAACAACCTCCCACTTGAATTTCTGCAGGAGTGCCATTACTGTGTTAGCCGTATGAGGTTTTGCATTGTCGTGGAGCAGAGTGGGTGAGATAGCCTGGTCGTTTTGATTTTATTGCTTGGCGAAGGTTGGTCAAGGTTTGCGAGTAATGCTGGGCAATCACTGTTGTCTCCTGCTGCAGGAAGTGAATCAGAAGGGGGCCATTTATGGTCCCCTTAAAAAGGTTCTGAGTGGCAAACGATTCACCTCGGACGACGATGTCCAGCTGTATGTGCAGAACTGGTTAACATCGCAACCCTGGGAATTTTATGAGACAGCCATTCATCACCCCCCTTGTGTCATAGTGGGACAAGTGACTCAACAGCCAGTGTTAATACTTATAACATACAGGTACTGGTTTCAGTAATTATGCCTCTGGCTCGTTTTGTTTTGAATGCCCTTTATAATAAAAAGACGGAAGCTAGAATGCTTGGAGTGGTATGTTTCAACCATCAGACCATGTACCTATCCTTCACAGATTTGGTCTAAGATCAGACCTCTCTATGCATTCCAGACACCTGCAGGTGTACCTGGTAGTACCTTGAATGGCCCTTTCTACACTGACCCACAAGCCGTTGCAAAACATTTTACTTTGCACTATGCTCATCTATGCTATCAGCATCTGAGAATTATCAACTGGCTTTTTGTGTCCCAAAACAGCGGTTGTAACAAAAGCAATTATCTTTTACTGCACACCAGCTGGAGCCATATTATGTACCATTTAGTGAGTGGGAATGGGTCAGTGTCGTCGCCCAGTGCCCTGACACAGCCACAGGGCCAGTGTGCATCCACAGCCAAATGATCAAGCACCTACCAGTGGATTGTCAGGGTCATATACTTGCCATCTTTAACTGCATCTGGAGTAAGGGTGAGTTCCCATCACAGTGACGAGAAAGCATCATTGGCCCAATACTGAAACCAGGTAAGCACCCTCTACATATAGATAGTTATCACCCAGTAGGTTTCACCAATGTTCTCTGTAGGTTGCTAGACTGTATGGTGAGCCGGTGGCTATGTTGGCTCCTTAAGCCTTGGGTTCTGGCTCCATCCCAGGGTGGTTTTCACCGAGGCTGTTCCACTACTGGTAATCTGGTTTACCTGGAGTCTGCCATCCAAACAGCTTTTGCCTGATGTCAACACCTTATAGGGGTCTTCTTTGACCTGCAAAATGCTTATGACACCACACGGTGACACCACATCCTTGCTTCCTTACACGAGTGGGGTCTCTAGGGTGCACTCCCGATTTTCATCGAGAACTTTCTGTTACACTGTACATTATTCATTCGAGTTGGTGGTTCCCACAGTACTCCCCATGTCCAAGAGAATGGGGTCCTGCCGGGCTCTATAATGAGTGTCCCTGTCTTTCTAATAGTCATCAGTGGTCTGGCAGCAGTTGTGGGGTCCTCAGTATCACTCACCTTGTATGCTGACAACTTTTTCCTCTACCATTTCTCCTCTGGTGTGGGTGCCGCTGAACATTGACTGCAAGATACCATGATAGGTGCAAGCATGGACCCTCACCCATGGCTTTCAATTTTCCATTGCCAAGACTCATGCCATGCACTTCTGTTGATGTCATACCATTCACACACAACCAGAACTCCACCTCAATGAACAACTAGTCAATGTTGTGGAGACTTATTGTTTTTTAGGCTCGGTCTTCGATTCTTGGTTGACATGGATTCCCCATCTTCACCAGCTTAAGCACCTCAATACACTTTGCTGCCTGAGTAATGCCATCTGGGGTGCAGATCACACTACCCTTCACAAAGCCTTGATGCAATTCCACCTCAATTATGAGTGTCTGGCATATGGTTCAGCGTCAGTCACCCTCAGCATTGTGGATACTGGATCCGATACACCACTGCAGGGTTCAACTTGCGACAGGAGCCTTTCAAACTAGCCCTGTGATCAGCTTACTTGTGGAGGCCGGGGTCACTTCACTGTGGATCAGGCACCAACAACAGCTTGTCAATTATACTACCCATGTTTGCAGCTCTCCTAAGCATTTGAACTACCATCTCCTCTTTCCAAACATGGTAATCCATCTCTCGCAGTGACAGTCCCCATCAGGAATTACGATTGCAATCTTTGTCCAGTCTATCCTCTCTGAACTTAAGTTGTTTCCTCTTCCTCCTCTCCTCAGGACCCACTCCTGTACACCTCCAGGGTGCATCGCTGGGCCACAACTTCTTCTTGACCTGTAACAAGACTTGAAAGACTCGATTTGTCCTGAGGCCCTCCACTGCCGATTTTTCTTCACCCTTGGTGCATCCCAGGTTCAGAAGTCATCTACACCGATGGCTTGATGGTTGCCAGTCATGTAGGCTCATTCATGTGGGATATACTGAACTGCTCTCCTTTCCAGATGACTGTAGGATTTTCACTGCGGAGTTGGTAATCACCTCTCATGCTCTTAAGCATATCCGTTCCTGCACTGGTGGGGTCCTTTCTCATCTGCAGTGACTCCTTGAGCACATTGTGAGCTCTCAGCCAGTGCTAATCTTACCATCCCTTGGTCATTGCTATCTAGAATGCCCTGTATGCCCTTGAATAGTGTGGATGCTCAATGACATTCATGTGGACCCCATGCCATGTCGGGATCCCAGTGAATGAACTCATTGATAGCCTGGCCAAATTGGCTACCAGTATTCCGTTTCTTGAGATCGGTACTCTGGAAACAGACCTCCAACTGGTATTACGCTGTCAAGTTTTTGGTGCCTGGAATACGGAATAGGCCTCTCTGACTTCACCAATCCTCCATACAGGCCTCCTGCTAGGACTCTACCATCTTTCACCCACTCTGCATCAGCCATACTTGACTGACTCGTAGGCATCTCCTCCGCTGCAAAGACCCACTCCACTGACATTGTGGAGCCCATTTGATGGTGGTCCACATTTTGCTGGACTGTCACAACCTAGTTACCCTTTGGCGGACTCTTAATCTCCCTGACATGCTACCTCTGATGCTAGGAGACAGTGGCCCAGCAGCTTAGTTTTACATTTTATTCATGAAGCAGACTTTTAGCACTCTCTTTAAGGGAGGGCAGCTTAACCTTATTGGCCCATTGAGGGTTGGCAGAATAGTCTGTCACCGCTTCTGCCGAGACCGGGCTGCAGCTGTCTTGAATTGGTGATCCAGCCTGGTCCTCATTCTACCTGCTCTTTTACTCTTATTTCCCCCATCTTCCAACCAAGCAACCAACCAACCAACCATGTGCCACAATTTTGTTACAATAAACAACATCCTGCTTCTTACCTCTCATTCATAAAAATAATAACGCACTGTTCCTTTCAAATCTGTATCAGCTATTTGTGAAGGGACACAATTTACCTGTTTCTGTGTTACTAATAAGGTGATTTGGTACTTAATTCTAAAATTTATGTATAAAAATACATCTTTGTATTTTCTAAATACAAAACAATTTTATTTCTTAATCCACAGGTATTTCAAAAAAGAAATTTCAAAGAGAAAAGGGTATAGGCTTGTTATACCTGAATTTGAATGTACCAATGTGTGTTTTTGGTTCATTCCCCCAAGACTGAGAGATAAAAAAGAAAATGAAGAATGGTGGAATGAAGTAGATATGGTGAGTAAGCATGAGATGGTGGAATATTTATTTACATTTAAGAGTAAAGGAGACCACTCACTGAACAGTAGAGGTGCAGAGTCATTGAGAGTCACAAACAAAAGGGACAAAAAAGAAAAAACTTATCTAGCATTTGCTGTAGATGTGCACTCCCCCCCCCCCCCCCCCCCCCCCCCCGCACACACACACACTTGAACATGTACACTGTACCGCTGTACCGGCAGGACATACCAGGTGTGTGTTGTGTGTGTGTTTGTGTGTGTTTGTGTGTCTGGGGCAAGGGGGGGGGGGGGGGGGGGGATGCGTGCATGTGTCTGGTAAATTCTTTCTTGTTTGTACCTTTGATGACCCAATGCCTCTGTCATTCATTAAGTGGTCTACTTTACTCTTTACTGCTAAATATTTACATTCTGCCAGAACTTTCCTACATATTTACAGCAGAATATTTTGTTTATTTGATTAGCTTGAAGAAAAGCATCATTGTATGTACAAGTATTTTAGCATCTAATTTGTTTCAAGTACTCGTCTTCGCAGTTTCTTGAGTGTATACATGGTTTTCTTTATATCTGAGGGGAGTAGTATACTTTGATAAATTTTTTAATTTATTTCTAATCAGTGGCATAATAATTTTGACACATCATGTTTCTTGGTGAACAGATTCAGTGGAACAAAACTTTGTAGTGCCACACTCAATCAGTAACTAAAGACAAGCATGGGACAACAGTAGTGTATGGTATCTTCGATTCAGGGATCAATAATAATTGCAATCTTTCCTCTACATCACATAAATTTTGTTTTTATTCTGAATATTGTTGCCAAAAATTGTGACCCCCACAGGAGCTATGGATATGAGAAAATCATCAAGTGTGAATCTACAGCACCAATTACAATGGGCCTATTTTACTGGAACAACCAGTGAATGAATTGACTGCCAATCTTCACTCTCCTATCCATGCAGCTGATGGACATTTACCAAAAACACCATGCTTACTGCAGCCCCTGAATATTTCCTCTGTTGGCTGCATTGCATCATCTGTACTGTAACATCATGATTCTGCTGCAGTTGCCAGAACAACCAACCTGTGGTTCAAAATGCAGGAAGTTTTGTTTCCTTCTTATGATGTGTGTGACAACAATATACCATTTATACTTACCATTGGCGCATTGGATGCTCAGAGTATCCTATTATTGTCAAATGTTATTCATGTCACTCCCACTGTCTGCAGATATCAGCAGCTCAAGGCCACGCGCTTCGCCGTGTATGCATGCAAATCAAGGGACCAATGGATACAAGTCTTAAGTAATAAAGTCTTTGGTGACAAATCATTGTCAGTGGTCATCACCTGTGAATGTTAAATACAGACACTTACATTTCAGAAACATTCCCATGTTAAATGTGTTTCAGTCAACTCCCTTTCACCATTAAAAGTTCTGTGATTTCAAACAACAGTGAGGACAGTCTTCTTAGAAGAATTTGGCTAATCAAATGAACAGCACATGCAAAATGACAATGTGGGTGTGGTACCTCAATAGGTTATAGCGTTGCAGTGATATTTTCAACCAGTGCTACTAGAGGGCAGCAAATCCACATTCTCCAGCAAGACTTGGGCACTCTCCAGGGACAAAGCAAGGAAACACATTCCACAATGTTGACTGACACAAGCCAAAGGGCAGTGGCCATTGGGCAGCACGCAGAAGTATCAACAAATGGCAGTAGATGTGGTGTTGGTACCATTTACATTTCAGACAGCAAACAAAGATGTACACCTCATCTTACAGTTACCCAAATGACAACAGCAACTGGGTTTATGTGTGACTAGTTTTTCTGAGAAGAATCTCCTGTTTGCCTATAGATGGAAAAATACTCATCATAAATTACCAATACTTTCAATGTTGGCCACAATCAGCAGTGCCAAATCAGCCAAGATATCAGTCATTACACCCAGCATTGGTAACATAAGACTAAATGAAATATCAGCTCGATACTACAGTCCAGGAATTTCCTACGAACCATGCCAACCGTACATCACTGATACTTGCATTTCATGCACTTACTTCATCGACTCAGGTCATACCAGACTCACTTCAGCTAACTCTTGGCTTACAACTGCTAAAAACTTCAAAATTCCTACATTTGGTGTGGAAACTGTGGTACTGACTCTAGGCTTCAAAAAGCATTACAATGGTCTTTTGTGTTTGCTGATGTTACAGAATCCATTCCAGGTGCCAATTTTTTGCGCTATTATAACATTTGCTATGAATATACAGTTCGATGTCTATGATAGCCTTACATATCTCTACACTACACAACATGACATATAAACCTCAATTATGTCAGTGAACAATTAATTTCATATGATAGGTGAAACAATGTTTGGCTAGAAATCACAGAGGCTCACTTCTGGTGACCAGTATGACAAAAACTGGCAGCAATCTAGAAACTCTGTGGCAGCAGTTCTCACTTCAACGAGGTATGTGAAGGAAAAATATTAATAATGCAAGAACTCTTCAGAGTAGTCTCTCTTGTAATAACACCAGATTTATTGATTGATCGATCAATATAATTACACATACATCTGGTAAGGTCAATAGGTGTGGCACTGAGTGATACATCACTAGTGCCACATCATGTGGGTAAACAACAGCACTAATTTAAGGACTGGCACAGACTGTCTCAGCCTCATTTGCCTCAGCTCACCAATGTATATTACCTGCCCTCCAGTGGACTTATTTACAACAACCTTGTGATACTCAGCTAATTCCTGGACATGGATTTGTGCTCTGTTATTCCTGGTCATCAATGTTTGGCTTTCACATGGATATGTGTACTTTTCTGATATGCTACTGTCTGCATTTGTAGTTCAAGCACATTTTGTATTTACTGTGAGTGCACTGATGGTGTGTGTGTGTGTGCACTGAGAGACTGGTTGATATCACAGTACTTCCCAGCCCGGCAAAGTTGCAGTGTTCTCCAGGACTAATGTTTGTTGTATTCAGTAAATCTCCAGAGAACTTTAATTGCCAAGACCTTTAGAAATGTCTGGCTCTGTTTAGTTCAATACAAATCAGGATCTACTATTTTCTGTGATGTATTTGTATTTAACTGATGTTGAATAAAACCAGTTTTGTTGAAGAAGCAGACTTATGAGAGTTTCCATGATACTGTTTAATAACAATAACAATAATGTATTCATAATGAATTACCATAGTAAACTATTGCTACTGGAAGAACTTCACAGTAGCAGTATTAGAGAGTTACTTGTGGCACTCTTTTGTTTGCCATTTTTAGAAAAAAATCTGAGTTGTAGTAAACTATTTGCAAAATATCTTGTCTTCATATTCAAAAGTACACAATGATTGCTTTTTAACAGAATTGAAGGTTTAATGCAATAAAAGCCACAGGTCACATGAATCATAGAACTATAACAATAATGTATTCACAATTAATTACCATAAACAATTGCTACTGACATAGCTCTGCATTAATAGTATTAGCCGCTAACCAGTTATTTGTACCATTCTTTTGTTACCATTTGTAGAAAATATTCTATGTTATAATAAATTAGTTTTAAAATATACTTTCTGCTTATTTGAAAACCATAGAATGATTACATCATAACAGAATGTAAAGCTTAATGCAAAAATTAAGTTCCACAGGGCACTTGGACCAAAGTACTTGATGCACCTGCAAATATTGCCTGCAGCCTTTGAGCTCGGTTATCTTGATGTAATGTCCTGTAAAGCATCAGATCTAAATAGACAAAACTGGAGAGAGAAAATTGCAAAACTATTTAGTGATAATAAAGTCAATTGTAAATAAAAAATCTAATATTTTATTTTTAGCCAATATTTTCTTCAGAATATGATGGTCTGGTATGGTGCATAAACAGAACACAATATTTGAATATAGTAGAGGGAAACATTCCACGTGGGAAAAATATATCTAAAAACAAAGATGATGTGACTTACCAAACGAAAGCGCTGGCAGGTCGATAGACACACAAACAAACACAAACATACACACAAAATTCAAGCTTTCGCAACAAACTGTTGCCTCATCAGGAAAGAGGGAAGGAGAGGGAAAGACGAAAGGATGTGGGTTTTAAGGGAGAGGGTAAGGAGTCATTCCAATCCTGGGAGCGGAAAGACTTACCTTAGGGGGAAATAAGGACGGGTATACACTCGCACACACACATATCCATCCAAACATATACAGACACAAGCAGACATATTTAAAGACAAAGAGGTTGGGCAGAGATGTCAGTCGAGGCGGAAGTGCAGAGGCAAAGATGTTGTAGTATGACAGGTGAGGTATGAGTGGCGGCAACTTGAAATTAGCGGAGATTGAGGCCTGGTGGGTAACGGGACGAGAGGATATATTGAAGAGCAAGTTCCCATCTCCGGAGTTCGGATAGGTTGGTGTTGGTGGGAAGTATCCAGATAACCCGGACGGTGTAACACTGTGCCAAGATGTGCTGGCCGTGCACCAAGGCATGTTTAGCCACAGGGTGATCCTCATTACCAACAAACACTGTCTGCCTGTGTCCATTCAACCAAACAGCCCTCGTCAAAGATTTATTGTCCTACTCTCGTACTCTCTGCTGGAAATATCACTTTGCCACGAAGAAAAATGATCCTAATCCTACTCCCAATGATCCAACTCCCCAGGACACTATCCAAATTGAACCCTGCCTGGAACAGTTCCATCCTCCGTTGCAGCAGGACCCACATCCTCTTCCTCAAAATCATCCTCTCCAAACCTTCCAGGAATTTCTGACTTCCAGCCTTGCATCTCAATCCTTCTTAAAAAACCTTAATCCTACTCCCAACATCACCACTGCTGAAGCCCAGGCTATCCGTGATCTGAAGGCTGACCGATCCATCGTCATTCTTCCGGCGGACAAGGGTTCCACGGCCGTGGTACTTGATCGTCGGGAGTATGTGGCTGAGGGACTGCGTCAGCTTTCAGACGACACCACATACAAAGTTTGCCAAGGTAATCCCATTCCCGATGTCCAGGCAGAGCTTCAAGGAATCCTCAGAAGCTTAGACCCCCTGCAAAACCTTTCGCCTGACTCCATCAACCTCCTGACCCCACCGACACCCCGCACCCCTACCTTCTACCTTCTTTCTAAAATTCACAAACCCAATCATCCCGGCCGCCCAATTGTAGCTGGATACCAAGCCCCCACAGTACGTATCTCTGCCTATGTAGATCAACACCTTCAACCCATTACATGCAGTCTCCCATCCTTCATCAAAGACACCAACCACTTTCTCGAACGCCTGGAATCCTTACCCAATCTGTTACCCCCGGAAACCATCCTTGTAACCATTGATGCCACTTCCTTGTACGCAAATATTCCGCACGTCCAGGGCCTCGCTGCAATGGAGCATTTCCTTTCACGCCGATCACCTGCCACCCTACCTAAAACTTCTTTCCTCATTACCTTAGCCAGCTTCATCCTGACCCACAACTTCTTCACTTTTGAAGGCCAGACATACCAACAATTAAAGGGAACAGCCATGGGTACCAGGATGGCCCCCTCATATGCCAACCTATTCATGGGTCGCCTAGAGGAAGCCTTCTTGGTTACCCAGGCCTGCCAACCCAAAGTTTGGTACAGGTTTATTGATGACATCTTCATGATCTGGACTCACAGTGAAGAAGAACTCCAGAATTTCCTCTCCAACCTCAACTCCTTTGGTTCCATCAGATTCACCTGGTCCTACTCCAAATCCCACGCCACTTTCCTTGACGTTGACCTCCATCTGTCCAATGGCCAGCTTCACACGTCCGTCCACATCAAACCCACCAACAAGCAACAGTACCAGCATTATGACAGCTGCCACCCATTCCACATCAAACGGTCCCTTCCCTACAGCCTAGGTCTTCATTGCAAACGAATCTGCTCCAGTCCGGAATCCCTGAACCATTACACCAACAACCTGACAACAGCTTTCGCATCCCGCAACTACCCTCCCAACCTGGTACAGAAGCAAATAACCAGAGCCACTTCCTCATCCCCTCAAACCCAGAACCTCCCACAGAAGAACCACAAAAGTGCCCCACTTGTGACAGGATACTTTCCAGGACTGGACCAGACTCTGAATGTGGCTCTCCAGCAGGGATACGACTTCCTCAAATCCTGCCCTGAAATGAGATCCATCCTTCATGAAATCCTCCCCACTCCACCAAGAGTGTCTTTCCGCCGTCCACCTAACCTTCATAACCTGTTAGTTCATCCCTATGAAATCCCCAAACCACCTTCCCTACCCTCTGGCTCCTATCCTTGTAACCGCCCCCGGTGTAAAACCTGTCCCATGCACCCTCCCACCACCACCTACTCCAGTCCTGTAACCCGGAAGGTGTACACGATCAAAGGCAGAGCCACGTGTGAAAGCACCCACGTGATTTACCAACTGACCTGCCTACACTGTGATGCATTCTATGTGGGAATGACCAGCAACAAACTGTCCATTCGCATGAATGGACACAGGCAGACATTGTTTGTTGGTAATGAGGATCACCCTGTGGCTAAACATGCCTTGGTGCACGGCCAGCACATCTTGGCACAGTGTTACACCGTCCGGGTTATCTGGATACTTCCCACCAACACCAACCTATCCGAACTCCGGAGATGGGAACTTGCTCTTCAATATATCCTCTCTTCCCGTTACCCACCAGGCCTCAATCTCCGCTAATTTCAAGTTGCCGCCACTCATACCTCACCTGTCATTCAACAACATCAGCCCGCATCTCGTGGTCGTGCGGTAGCGTTCTCGCTTCCCACGCCCGGGTTCCCGGGTTCGATTCCCGGCGGGGTCAGGGATTTTCTCTGCCTCGTGATGGCTGGGTGTTGTGTGATGTCCTTAGGTTAGTTAGGTTTAAGTAGTTCTAAGTTCTAGGGGACTGATGACCACAGATGTTAAGTCCCATAGTGCTCAGAGCCATTTGAACCATTTTTGAACCAACAACATCATTGCCTCTGCACTTCCGCCTCGACTGACATCTCTGCCCAAACTCTTTGTCTTTAAATATGTCTGCTTGTGTCTGTATATGTGTGGATGGATATGCGTGTGTGTGCAAGTGTATACCCGTCCTTTTTTCCCCCTAAGGTAAGTCTTTCCGCTCCCGGGATTGGAATGACTCCTTACCCTCTCCTTTAAAACCCACATCCTTTCGTCTTTCCCTCTCCTTCCCTCTTTCCTGATGAGGCAACAGTTTGTTGCGAAAGCTTGAATTTTGTGTGTATGTTTGTGTTTGTTTGTGTGTCTATCGACCTGCCAGCGCTTTCGAACACAATATTTGTGAGTACAAAGCCCTCAGGCTTGAAATGCTTAATAGAATAGGTGATCAGCTTGTTGTAGCCATGTATAATCACATCGTATGCAATGCTATGATCCCCTAAGTGCAACAACTGTGTCCTGAGGTATTAATCAGTTTTCACCTGTACCAGTCTCCAACATATGAGTCAGCCATGAATAGAAATCCATTGGGAAGGATACTAAGTGCCAGTCAGAATTTTAGGATTTCAGGCAGAGTATGGTTTATTGGGATTTTGAATAGCACAAAAATACTTTTTATTAAATGGCAGAGGTTTCATGGGGGGTTTGGCTAGTAATGGGAAATAATTTCTGAAATAAGTTATTGTTGACATCTTCAACATTTGTAGTCCTGTCTTCCTCAGTTGCGTGTAATATTACGGTATATTGATAATTGTTACTTATAGACCGTCTGACAGCAACTGAATAAAACACAATTTTAGTGTCATACGCGTTTCGCCTTTATTTTCTGCAAGGCATCATCAGTGGCAAGTTGTGTGGACAATTTCTTACATATTACGCTCCTGTTGCATTTTTGGTGTTGTTTTTCTTCTTATGAATGCCAATTTGTGGTTTTTTCGCACATTCCACAGCACTATAAACTGAACGCTTGTTTCAATGCAATGTTTTGGTTTCTGTTATTATTGTGATATAAAGTAGATAAGAAGGAAATTAGATTGTTAATAATGCATAGATGACAATGTAAAAGTTGCACAATAGCAAAAAAAGTAAATGATCAGTTTTAAATATACGTGTTCTAGAGAATATGCACATGATAATAATTAATTATGTAGGATTGATAAATTGGGATTGGCATGATGGAACACAGCATTTTTGTGTAGCATGTATGTGACAGGACTAATTAAGAAAACAGAGATAAAATAAGTAGGATTACGTATAGCATACACAGAACCTTGGATTATCATTGGGGTCCAGCTAAGTAACAAGTTGAAATGTCTACCAGTCATTTGACTGGTTTGATGCAGCCCACCATGAATTCCTCTCCTGTGCCAACCCCTTCATCTCAGAGTAGCACTTGCAACCTATGTACTCAGTTTTTACTGGATATATTCCAATCTCTGTTTCTTGTCAGTGTTTTCTACATATTCCTTTCCTCGATGATTCTTCAGAGGACCTCCTCCTTTCTTACCTTATCAGTCCACCTAATTTTTAACATTCTCTTGTAGCACCTCATCTCAAATGCTTTGATTCTCTTCTTTCCCAGTCTTTCCACAGTCCATGTTTCACTATCATACAATGCTGTGCTCCATACATACATTTTCAGAAATTTCTTTCTCAAATTAAGGCCTATGTTTGATATTAGTAGACTTCTTTTGGCCAGAAATGCCACCGCTAGTTGCTCCGTTTGTCATGAATTATTTTGCTGCCTAGGTAGCAGTGTTCCTTAACCAATCATGATGTAAAGTTTCTCACTGTCCTCATTTCTGCTACTTCTCACTACTTTTGTCTTTCTTCAATTTATTCTCGACTCATATTCTTCACTTATTAGACTCATCATTCCATTCAGCAAATCCTGTAATTCTTTTTCACTTTTACTGAGGATAGCGATATCATAAGGGAATTTTATTATTGATATCCTTTCACTTTGAATTTTAATTCCACCCTTGAACCTTTCTTTTATTTCCACCATTGCTTCTTCGATATACAGATTGAACAGTATGTGTGAAAAGCTACATCCCTGTCTTACAACCTTTTTAATCTGAGCACTTCATTCCAGGTCTTCCAGTCTTATTATTCCCTCTTGGCACTTGTACGTATTGTATATTACCCTTCTTTTCCTATAACGTACCCCCTATTTTTCTCAGACTTTCAAATATCATACATTGTTTGACATTCTCAAATGCTTTTTCCAGTTTGACAAATCTTATGAAAATGCCTTGATTTTTCTTCAGTTTGCTTCCATTATCAACAGCAACATCAGAATTGCCTCTCTTGTGCCTTTACCTTTCCCGAAGCCAACCTGATCATCATCTAACACATCCTCAATTTTCTGTTCCATTCTTCTGTAAACTATTCTTGTCAGCAATTTGGATGCATGAGCTGTTAAGCTGATGGCACGATAATTCTTGCACTTGTTGGCTCTTGCAATCTTCAGAATTGTGTGGATGATATTTCTACGAAGGTCAGATGTTATATTGCCAGACTCATACATTCCACACACCAATGTGAACTGTCATTTTGTTGCCAATTCTCCCAATGATTTTAGAAATACTGATGGAATGTTATCTATCCCTTTGCTTTATTCATCTTAAGTCTTCCAAAGCTCTTTTAAGTTCTGATTCTTATACTTCATTGTACCCTTTCCACCTATCCACTCTGTTCTCTGTATTTAACAGTGGAATTCCCATTGCACACTTCATGTTACCACACTTGTTTTTAATTTCAATGAAGATTGTTTTGACTTTTCTGTGTCCCGAGTCAGTCTTCTGGCAATCATTTCTTTTTTGATTTCTTCACATTTTTCATGCAGCCATTTCACCTTAGCTTCTTTGCATTTCCTGTTTATTTCATTTCTAAGTGACTTTTTTCTGTATTCCTGAATTTCCTTGAACATTTTTGTACTTCTTTCCTTCATCAATCAATAATGATTTACAAAACAATAAACATAGTTTAGAAAGTTTTCCTAGTAGACTGTGTTAATGAAAGACAAAAGTGTTGGCTTATTTTTCACATTTCACTCCCTACTGCCCTCCAGAATTATCCTCTGGAAGAATGTGCATAAAGTAAAGAAATTATTTATTCAACAGAAATGAGCCATAAGAACATTATGTGTGGAGCACTTTTCAAGAATCTTGGAATCCTTTGTACTTACTTTCTAGTACATTTGCTCCACAATGGTTTTCATTGTAGATGATAAAAATCACTTTACGCCAAACAATTGCAATACAAGAAACAAACACTATTTTCAAACAGTGGAAAGTCCAGAATTCAATAATGACAATATTATAAAAAAGATAGATTGCTACTCATCATATAGCAGAGATTTTGAGTCGCAGGCAAGCAAAACAAAAAGACTACTAAACACCTTAGCTTTCAGCCAGAGGGTTTTCTTCTGAAATAGACAACATACAAACACAAACACACATATTCATGTAAATGCAGCTGACACACACGAGTGCTGTCCCTGGCTGCCAGGGCCAGACTGTGAAATGAGCAACTGCTTATGGTGGGAGGAAGGTGGTGGTGGTAAGGAGGAGGCTGGGGTGGGGAGGAGGCAGAGAGAGCAGGGTACAGGTGTGTGTGTGGGGGGGGGGGGGGGGGGGAGAGAAAAGGAGAGAAGTGGAAAGGCTGTGGGTGGGCATGAGGAATAGAAGGCTCTGAAGTGGAAATAGAGAAGGGATACGTGGGTGCAGGACAATGACTAATGAAGGTTGAGATCAGGAGGGTTATGGGAATGCGGGATAAATTGCAGGGAGAGTTTCCACCTGTAAAATTCAGAAAAGCTGGTGTTGGCAGGAAGGATCCAGATGGTACAGGTCGTGAAGCAGTCACTAAAGTGAAGAACTGTATGATGAGCAGCATGCTCAGCAACTCGGTGGTCCAGCTGTTTCTAAGCCACAGTTTGTTGGTGGCCAGTCATGAAGACAGATAGCTGGTTGGTTGTCACAGTTTGTAGTTTAGCTAGTAGATCACTTGACAAGTCTCACAGGCTACTCTGCCTTTGATGGGACAAGTGATGCTTGTGAAGGTTGGAGTAATTGGTGGTGGGAGGATGTATGAGAGAGGCCTTGCATGTTGGTCTATTACAGGGATATGAGCCTTGGGGCAAGGAGTTGGGAGGAGGGGTTGTGTAGGGATGGATGAGGATTTTGTATAAGTTCAGTGAGTGACAGAATAGCACTGTGGGATGGATGGGGAGGGTAGTAGATAGGACGTTTCTCATTTTGGGGCATGACAAGAGGTAGTTATAAAAAAAAATAGTTTCCAATAGATATTGCCTCCTTATCTAAAATCTATATGGAGAAAGAAGAACCCTGTCAGTTAAAGTATGCTTGGTGCAGGTACTGTGAGCACCCTCCACAATGTACCATGTAACATAATTTTTTTACTCCTTTAAGGAGACACCTCATTATTATGACAACCATATAGACAGCTATTGTTTTTAGTCACTTAGCTTCAGCACTAACAGCTGCCTTTTGTGTGTGGCTACACACTGCGAGCTTTCAGGGCTTGTGTTTCACATAGAAATAAAGGATTATGTAAAAGGGAAAGGTGTTCAGCATTAATATTAAGGAAGAAATTGGAAATACCTACCAAACCAATGGAAATTTAAAAACCTATTTCATTAGCCACTCTTTGTAGACATTATCTGTTATTTGCATTCAGGGATGTAGCTGTATGGCAACTAGCAGTATTGATCATAAAGCTGCATGGCCTGTAGTAGTGCATTATAAATACACCTCAGTTGTTACAGATGTCAGTATAATAAAGTAAATATTAAGGTAAAAGTAGAAGACAAACATCAGTTATTTGATATAATTCAGGAAGTAGTAGTAGTTTTTTTCCAGGCTTTCACTCTAATGTTGTAAGTGAAATGTAGCTGGGCTAAGGACAAATAGTGTTAAGTGCAGTGATAGTGCATTGTAAAATACAGGGTCTGCTCCATAAAACCAGTACGCCCCACACCCAGGATCGAAGTAACTATGAACTGACTTTAAAAGTGTAGATAATAGTGATGTTAGGAAACATGTAGTTACTGTTTATTATAAGAGATGCTGGAAGTGTTGGCCATGGACATTCAGGCATCGGTGACTTTGTGTGATGATGTTACCAGCAACACAGTGTAATTCTGCAGGTGTGATGTTTTTAATTATTCTTGTGATGTACTGTTTAAGATTGTCTGTTGTGTGAGGGTTGAGGATTGTCAGTGTACACTTTGCTCTTTAAGGTGCCCCATAAATAAAAATCAAATGATGTTTAGACAGGGGACCTTGGTGGCCAGGTCTGTCTCCAGGGAACACATTGGTGATGCAGGCCATACTTGCTTGGATATGTGAGCTGCTGCACCATCTTGTTGGAATACTGCATACAGCCTCTCTGCATCTGTTTACTATGCATAGAAAGTGTCAAAGATCTTTAGATACATGGCACTATTTAAGGTGTAATTGAAAAATATGGGGCCAACAGTGGGCATGTCATACAATGCACACCAAACACCTATCTTCTCTGAGTGGAGAGGTTCTCCGTGTAGAATATGTGAGTTGTCCAGTGACTGGTATATGCAATTATGGAAGTTTATACAACCTGACAAATGAAACCAGGCCTCATCTGACGTGAAGTGAAGGAAGGGGTCCAAGTAATGGTTAGTAATTGATGTTAACAGCCATTTACAACAATGAACTCTCTTTTTCTGATCGTCAGATTTCAACTGTTGCACCACAATCATATGTCAGGCTTTTAATTTCATATCCTTTAGTACAAGACAATATGATGTAAGAGATACACCAACCTGCTGTGATAACCTCATTACCAGCTTGCAGGGACTTGCTGTAATGTCCATGAAAATTAAGTCTATAGTTTCAGAGGTCATCACTATAGGTTGCCAGTTCCTCTGCACATTGTGTACGGATTCTACAACCCTCCATTTTGTGCGCAGATCTTGAATAGTATTGGTCATTGGGAGTTTCCTACCATGACATTTTGCTTAAAACATTTCTTTACATTCCTTAATGGAGCCTGTCTTTTTTGGAACACTGCACAATACCAATTCACTGTTCTAATGCAAACTGACTCATTTATATAACAACTCAACAATACGAGCTTTTCACAACTGATGCACAGACACACAGCTGCACTCAAATTTCCAATAAAATGCAGTGTAACCAACTTTTGAGACAATGTTGCCACTTCACAAGCAGTTGGACTGGAATTGATTAACTGGTAAGTGGGGCATTCTGGTCTTATGTGGGACACTTTAGTATAAGTACAAAGGTCTTTTTTCTCAACATATACCTTGACTCAGTCCACATCCCTGAATGTTATAAGGTTATGTTTCCTGATGTTCTCTAAAAGACACAATGAATGAAAGAATGAATTTGTAAAATAAGGAACATGGTTGAGAGGGGAATGGCTTGGCAGTATGGCAGTCACTTGTGTAATTGACTGTCTCAACAACAGGCACTTGAAATGTGCAACCACAAAGAAGTTAGGAAAAGACTATGTTTCTGGAAGGAAGAGTGCCAATCAGAAGAAAATAGTATGACAATGGAAATACCAGAATGGAAACAGCAAACAAACAAAAGGGATAGTTAGTCACTTACCAGCAGAAAACATCTGTATGGTACAGAGGCACACACAAAAATGTGGGCATAGAGGTGGACAGATAAGAAGAGGGGGTAATAGAGGAAGAATACAATTTCAAGAATGGAATTAAATATAAAATGAGAGAGAAGAGAGGAAAGGATTTGGGGGGTGGGGGGGTAGAGATAGAATTTGCTGATTAGTATAGATTCTGGTCATAAGGATTGTGAGAATGAAAAATGTGCTGGAGGGATGGTTCCCACTTGTGCAGTTTAGGGGAGCTGGTGCATTGTGGGTAGGGGGATCCATGAGGCATGGATGTTGTTGATGTCACTGATGTTGTAGCCTGCACCATGTTTGACAAATTTATGGATGGTTACAGCTGGTAGATGATGTGGCTGCTTTCACATGTGGCCCTAAGATCAGACAACTAATAGCTGTGTCTGGATTGCAGTAATAGGATATAGTGGGCAGGTATATGAGTATGAGCTGTCTGCAGGAAATGACTCGTGTGGCACAGGATTGGAAGTAGGAATGGTGTAGGGATGGACTGGAATACTATACAGTTAGGATGGTCAATTTTATATCATTTCTACATCTACATCTACATCTACAACTATATTCTGCAAACTGCTGTGAAGTGCATGGAAAAGGGTACATCCCACTGTGCAACTTATAAGGGTTTCTTCCCACTACATTCACTTTTGGAGTACAGGAAGAAAGATTGTTTAAATGCCTCTGTGTGTGCTGTAATTAATCTGATCATCAAGATTCCTTTGGGACTGATACATATGGGGTTGTAGTGTTTTCCCAGAGTCATCATTTAAAGCCAGTTCTTGAAATGTCGTAAGTAGACTTTCTTGGGATGGTTTACATTTATCTTCAAGAGACTCCTAGTTCAGTTTCTGCAGCATCACTGTGACACTCTCCCACAAGACAAACAAGCATGTGACCATTCATGCTGCCCTTTTCTGTGTATTTTCAATATCCTATCTGCAGAAAAAGGTTCCACCACTGTTGTTATGAACTGCTGTGACTACCTGGTGGAAAGCCTCTGCCCATTATCTGATTCCTCCATCTATAAACTCTGCCAGAGTAATCACATCCCAGAATTCCAACATAACCTGCAATCCCTGCTTAAAATCTTAGGCCCTTCCCAGAACCTCTACCCTGAATCCATTTCCCTCCTCGCCCCTGTGACACCCTGTACACCCATCGTCAATATGCTTCCCAAAATCCATGAACCCAAAAATCTTTTATGCGCCTTGTAGCAGATTATTGCACTCCACTGAAAGAATTTGAGCCCTCATGGAGCAACACCTCCAACCAATTGCCCATAATCTACCCTTCCACGTCAAAGAAACCAACTACTTCCTTCTTCAACTCTCCACCATCCTGTCCCTTTACCTCCTGGATCCCTAACTGTCATTGGTGATGCAACCTCCCTATACACCAACGTCCCTCATGCCCTTGGCCTTATTGCTATTGAACACTATCTTCCCCTATGTCCTTCAGACTCCAAACCCACTTCCTCATTTCTCAAACACTTCACTAACATTAACCTAACTCACAACTACTACTCCTTTGAAGGAAAGGTGTATAAACAAATCTGCAGCACAGCTAAGGGCCCTGCATGGCACTCTCCTATGCCAACCTGTTTATGGACCATCTAGAAGAGACCTACCTAGTCTCACAAAATGCCAGACCCCTAGTTTTGTTAAGGTTCATTGATGATATCTTCATGACCTGGACTCAGGGCCAAGAGACCCTGTCTTCATTTAATCACAACCTCAACATCTTCTCTCCCAACCATTTCACCTGTCCTCCTGAACACGGCATGATACCTTTCTGGATGTTGAACTCCTCCTCTCTGATGGCTCCCTCTACACCTCTACTCACTTTAAACCCATTAACCACCAACAGTACCTGATTTTCAGCAGCTGTCATCCCTTCCACACCAAAAAGCCCCTCCCATACAGCCAGGCCACTTGGAGATGGTGTACCTGCACTGACAAAAACTCCCTTGTCCAGTATGCTGAGGGTCTCACCTATGCCTTCATAGGCATGCACTACCCCAGGCCTAGTCCACAGATGTATCTCCCATGCCATTTCCCCTCACATCCCCCATCCTCACCCCGCCCCCCAAGGACCAGGTACAAAGGAGTGCCCCCTTTGTCACTCAGTACCACACCAGACTGGAACAACTGAACCACATCCTTCACCAGGGCTTTGATTATCTTTCATCATGCACTGAAATGTGGGACATCCTACCCAAGATCCTTCCCACCCCTTCAAAATGTGGTGTTCCATCGGCCACCCAATGTCCTCAACATCCTAGTCCATCCGTATGCCACTCACAATCCCAACCCCTTGCCACAAGGCTCATATCCTGTGGAAGACTGAGGTGCAAGACCTGTCCAATCCACCTGCCCAGCACTCCCTGTTCCAGTCCTATCTAGAGTTATCCTACCCCATCAGATCACCCATGTCATATACCAACTCTGCCACAATCATTGCACAGGTTTTTATATTGGTGTGACTACCATCCAGCTATCCACAAGGATGAACAGCCACTGCCAAACCTACCTAGTCTCACAAAATGCCAGACCCCTAGTTTTGTTAAGGTTCATTGATGACATCTTCATGACCTGGACTCAGGGCCAAGAGTCTTCATTTCATCACAACCTCAAATCTTCTCTCCCAACTGTTTCACCTGTCCTCCTCAACACAGCATGATACCTTTCTGGACGTTGAACTCCTTCTCTCTGATGGCTCCCTCTACACCTCTACTCACTTTAAACCCATTAATCACCACCTTTGACTATCTTTCATCATGCACTGAAATGAGGGACATCCTACCCAAGATCCTTCCCACCCCCTCAAAATGTGGTGTTCCATTGGCCACCCAATGTCTTCAACATCCTAGTCCATCCATATGCCACTCCCAATCCTAACCCTTTGCCACAAGACTGAGGTGCAAGACCTGCCCAATCCACCTGCCCAGCACTTCCTGTTCCAGTCCTGTCTAGACTTATCCTACCCCATCAGAGCAGCCATGTCATATACCAACACTGCTGCAATCATTGCACAGCTTTTTGTATTGGTATGACTACCATCCAGCTATCCACAAGGATGAACAGCCACTGCCAAACTGTGGCCAAGAGCTAGGTAGACTACCCTGTGGCGCAACATGGAGTTAAACATAATATACTCGATTTCAGTAGCTACTTTGTTATGCAAGCCATCTGGCCACCACTAGCTCTTCCAAACTACGCAGATGGAAGTTATCCACTATCCACACAACAAATTCTGCACTCCTGAAATTATCCCAGCCTAAACCTAAAGTAACCTACTGTACGTACACCCTTCACCCAACAGTTTCCATTCCCTCTGTCCTATTATTTCCTCCCTATTCTCATCTCCCATTGTCTCTGTGTACCGCCCTCTGCCAGTGCACCTGCCCATCTTTCCCTTTCCCCATTCCTCTCCTGTTGTGCTCCCCATTCCCGCCCACCCCACACCCATACCCTCATTGCCCAGTTCCTTGCTCCACAGCCTCCGGACACTGTGCCTGTGGTGAGTCTAGCATCTGCTCACTTCCTCACACAGCATTCTTCTCTCTCCCTACCTGTATCCTGCTATCCCAACCCTTTCCCCACCCCTACCAGATTGTTGCTTCCATTCTATGTGACAGCTGTGTCCAGTCCAAGCTGCTGTAGATGTTGGTCATGTGTGCCTGAGGTGTGCTTGCTTGAATGAATGAATGTGTGTGTGTGTCCTTTTCTGATGAAGGCGTTGGCCAAACATAATGTGTAAGTGTCTTTCCAGTGTGCCTGACTGAAACTTAATGTGTCTTATTTGGTATGGGTCTCACAGACTTGAGCAATATTTTATAATGAGCCACCTGAGTCATTTGTGAGCAATCTTCATTATAGACTGATTGTATTTCCTCAGTATACTACCAACAAACTGAAGTCTACTACCTGCTTTATCTGCAATTGAGCCTATGTGATCATTCCATTTCATAGCCCCATAAAGTGTTACACCCAGGTGTTTGTAGGGGTTGGCCATTTCACACTTCCCTGAAGCACACCCAAAGTTACTTCTACATCTGATGATGACTCTCCATCCAAGATAACAAGCTGTGTCCTCCCTATCAAAAAATTCTCAGTTCAGTTGCAAATATCGCTTGGTATGCCCTAAGATTGTACTTCTAACAATAAGTGTACATGTGGTACTGAGTCAAATGCATTTTGGAAATCAAGAAATACTGCATCTTCCTAACTGCCTTGATCCATAACTTCCAGTATGTCATGTGAGAAAAGTGTGAGTTGGGTTTCACATGATTGATTTTTGCAGAATCCATTCTGGTTGGCATGGAGGAGGTCATTCTCTTCGAGGTACCTCAGTATGCTTGAGTTCAGAATATGTTCTAAGATTCTACAACAAATCATTGTCAAGGATATTCGATGGTAGTTTTGTGGATCACTTCTATTACTCTTCTTGTAAAAATGTGTGCCTGTATTTTCTTCAGACTACTGGAGTTGGTTTTATGTTCACTAGATCTACAGTACATTATAATTAAAGGAGTGGTTAACTCAGCCTCAAATTCAGTATCAAGTCTGATAGGGGTTCCATTGGGCTCTGGAGTTCTGCAGTAATGGGTTCAGCTGTTTCTAAACACCACTGACACTAATACGTATTTCACTCACCTTATCATTGGTGTGAAGATTAAACTGGGGCAATACACCTGGGTTTTCTTTTGTAAAGGAACATTTCAAGCCAGAGTTAGGCATTTCAGCTTTTGCTTTGCTATCCTCAGTTTTAGTTCCTGTCTCATTCATGAGTGACTGGACACTAACTTTGGTGCATATGACCACAGTTTCTTTGGGTTGTGTGAAAGATCTTTTTATTGTATTCTGGTTTTACACCTATTATGCAGTAATTTCCGTTTCTTCAGAAGTTTCTTTATAGTGGCTGGATATTATAGAGGGCCCACCCATTATGAAGTGTTCTATTGGGTACATATCTATCAAGATCATGGATAACTATAAACCTGAGCCTTAGTAATTGTACATGCTCATGTTCTGTGCTGAATGTTTCAAGCTTCTTATTGGCATGCAACTCTACTGTTTTTCTTTTTTCCCCCTCTTTCTCTTTTTTTATTTTGGTTACTGAATATATATATCTTTCTACCTGTAGTTGCTGTTTAACCTTTGTAATCATTTTTGCCACAACCACCGCATGATCGCTGATACCAGTTTCAGTGTACTCATCCTCAATGAGGTCAGGTCTGTTTGTTGCCATTAGATCTAGTATATTTCCATCTTGAGTAGAGTTCCAAACTACCTGTTCTAGATAGTTTTAAGAGAAGGTGCTTAGAAACATTTCACAAGATGTCTTGTAACAGCCACCTCTAACTAAACTGTAATTTTCCTAATATATGTTGGATGATTAAAGCCTGCACTGACAATAACAGTGTGATTGGTGAACTTACCTGCAAGTAAACTTAGCTTTTCTTTAAAGTTCAGACTGATAGGTGACAGAAGGATCCAATTACCATTTGATGCCAATCCCTGATACTGAGTCTTGGCCACTCAATCTTGCGTATAGCTTCAATTCTATCTCAGTGGATTTTAGTTTCTTGTCTACTGCAACAAATACACCACCTCTATTTCCCATTAGCCTATACTTTTGATAAAAACTTAAGTTTTTGCCAAAAAATTCGCTGTTATCAATTACAGGTGCCAATCAGTTTCTGTTCCTCATATTATATGAGCTTCACTGCCTTTTAGGACTGCTTCAACCTGTGGCACTTTATTGCGAATGCTTTGGCAGTTAACTACTAGTATTTTAATACTCTTCTCTGTCGGGGGAGGGGGGGGGAGCATTCTTTTGGCTCTTTTCCTTATACTTCTGTATCTCCTGTAGCTGCCCTTATCTGAACTGGATGGAGAATTGCCTAATGTAAAAAAAAAAAAAAAAAACTTGTGTGCTCCCTGCACCCAATCTGGTACCTGGATAGCAACCTCTGATTTGTAGTGCTAGTGCACACCTGACCCATTTAGGGGGACCCTACAATTCCCAGCCCTATGGCAAAAATCCTGGAAATCGCAGCCTAGCTCGACACATAATGTTCAAAGTCTCTGGTTCAGTCCTTCCATTCAACTGAGAGCCAGGGGATGATGATCAGTTCTGGGGACAATGCTGTAAATTGCGAACCTCATTGAAACTCAGTGCATAAGACTGGTCTTCTCAGCCTTCTCTGTCAGTCACTGGAACAATCCAAGTATGACCTCAGAGCCCATTCAATGGGCATCATTCATTTCAATGTGCACCACAGCCTGCAGTTGACTGCACCCTGTTCCCTCAATTGCTGTCAGAATAGCCTCTCCAACACATTGATTGAGGCCTGCAAACACACACACTGAGTGTCAGTTTTCTTTCCTGACCTCTTGCTGTCATTCCCTAATAAGGGTACCAGTATTTTCCATACATTTGGACTGTCAGTCTATTAATAGGCCCCTACCCTATTGTGTTTGCCTTCTCCTGACGCAGGACAAAACACAATTCCCAACAGATGAAGGGAGTCCCACTGGCTCTGTTTCAGTTTCACTGGAAGAAACTACCTCGAACTTGTTGATTAGGTGGATCGGTATAACACCCTCAGCCCTCCCTGGTACCTGCCTACCCTGTACAGCATGCCTAGATCTCCCACTGACAGGCCACTCGCAGTCAAGTGGATGAGTAATCGTAGATACCGTACTTTCTGCAGAGGATATAGAATCCACAGTACCTTGGGTACCTCAGGTACCAGTACTTGACTTTCAGGAACGAATGCATCGATTCTCAGCAACTGCCAATCATTTGACAGTAGTCAGGGCAATTTCCAGCTGCTTAAGAATGTCAAATAACTCATTCTGTTTACAAAAACAGCATTCACAGTGGGACTGCATTGTGGCTGGTGCAATGTGTTACAGGACAGTGAGCAAATAATTTTAAACTAAACCTGCTGACTATCTTTTAATCTGTTGAGCAAAAAAAAAAAAAAATTAATTCCCTATAAGAAATGAAGCAAATACATGAAACAGGATTTCTATTAAGGCAACAGAAAAACCTGTGGCAAAAATTACTTGTTTCCTAAAACTTTTTTAAGTTGATTAGTGTCACTAACAAACTCAAAAGTAGACTCAATTTATGATAATATATTCCCCTTTAAAGGGAAAACTAGATTTGCCAGTAACACAATAGGTAATTTACAATATGTGCTACAGTAACTAAATCACAAACACCAATTTACTATGAATCAGTTATGCACAGGACAGTAGTAACTTCCAAAAATTCAAAAATGTATGTTTCGTGGTGTTGATATACACTGAATTTCAGGGTGATCTATTCTTTGGCAGTAACTATGAATCACAGATGCTGATTTACTATGAAATAAATTATCTGCAACACTCATAATTTACCAAAATTTTCAAATACCATTGTGCTGAGTGTCAACATAATTTGCACAGACAATAGTTTTGTAAGCATCTGAAAATTGTCAGAAATAGTGTATTTCTCTCATAATTATATAATGATGTTAGAGAATGATTGTTTTGAATAAGCGTAGGCCTATTGTTGTGAAAAATTTAAAAGACCCAAATAAGTGTAAGCCTACACAGTTGACGACAGCAGTACAAGTTCATCTTGGCACCCATAAATGTTTTGAGTTACGTCTTTCAGTGATTTGTCAAATTCTTCTTACAATATCACATCACCCATCTCATCTTCACCCACTTGCTCTTTTCTTTTCATAATAATGTCCACAAGTTTCTCCCCTTCTTTATATTCATTTCACCTTTCGACCTCCTCTTCCTTGCTTAGTACCAGCTTGCCATCTGAGCTCTTGATTAACATACAGCTGATTCACTTTTCAAAAGACATTTTTTTAATATTCCTATAAGCAGTATTTACAATTCAAGTAGTCATTAATACTACTCTTTGCACTCCCTGCCAATCTCATTTTTGGGCACCTCTCTTTTGTAGTGCATTTTTTGTTTGCTGCATTTTTGTATTTTCTCCGTTCACCAATCAAATTTGATATCTCCTATGCTATCTGAGGATTCCTGCAGGTCCCTCTCTTTATGTCTAGTTTTATCTCTGCTACCTTCACTAATTCATATTCCAAAGTTGGGCAAAATCAATACAGTAGTTATTGTCTGCTGATGAATTAAAAAAGTAAAATAAAATTTAAAAAAAGACTCAGTCCCTTCTATTGCATTCCTTTGCCCTGTTTCACTTAGTTGTCACATTTTGCCCTGTTGCAAACTCTCAACAATCTGTGGCTGTTTAAAGGTAACTAGAGCCCACCTACATAATTTCCTACCTTTTGTAATCTCTTCAACATTAACCCGCTTTTCATAACCAATAAACTATAATCAGAGTCTGTAATTGCTCCTGGCTCTTAAATCCATGTCTCATCATGATATGAACTTCTTGAAACCTTCTAGTGTATCCTAGAGTCTTCCAAATATACAACCTTCTTTCATAATTCTCAAATCGTGTATCAGGAATGTGTGCAAAATTCTACCAGGTGACTTCCCTTCTGTCCATTTTTCCCAGTCCATTTTCTTGTACTAGTTAACTGTCTCCTCCTTTTTACGCTATAAAATTCCAGTCCTCCATCACAATTAAATTTTCATACTTCTTTATGTACTGAACAACATCTTTCATCTCATCAAACATTTTTTCTCAATGTTCTCGTAAACTGCGGGATTAGTAGACATGCCTCTTATACTGTTGTGGTTTGCCCAGACTTAGTGTCTGTGTTGGGTGGGATCCACTCACTATGTTGTTCATAGTAGTTCACATACATTTCTAATTCCTTGTTCATTATTAGACCTACTTATGTATGCCTTTATTTAATCTTGTGTTGATAACCCTCTACTTCCCTGACCAGAAAATCAGTTTCTACAGACAGCACGCTAAGTTTATTGTATCTAACCTCAACCTACCCATTTCTCCACCTACACATTTAAGGGCTCTGATATTCAACGTTCCAACCTGTAAACACCAGTTTTTTATTTCATTTTTTATGAGCAGTCTTCACCCAGAGTTCATAATAGACGATGGTTTTACCTCAGGAGTATATTAATCAGGAAAATGCCATCTTCTTTAAGGCATACAAAAGAGCTGCAAATGCTTGGGAATAAAAAAAAAAGTTTAGTTTTCCCTTGCTTTCAGTTGTGCTGCAGTACCAACATAACAAGGCCACATTGGCCAGTGTTAAAAGGCCTGGTCAGTCAGTCATCCGTACTGTTGCCCCTGCAACTAATGAAAAGGCTGCTACCCATTGTCAGGAACAATAAGTCTCTCCACAAATACTCTTCCTGCTTGATTGCACCTACAGTTTGGCTATCTCATCATTGATCTACACAGACCATCCCATCAAGTCAAACTTCATGGTTCAAGGGAGAGGGGGGGGGGGGGGGGGGGGGGGGGAGTTGATTAGATTATTATTTTTATTTGATTTCAATTTGTAATCCAGTTGGACCAAAGGAATGAAACACATGGATACTCATTTAATGTATTTAATTACTTTCATGATGATTACTTGTTTGGAAATATATGAAATGAGTATTCTTTACTAAAGACCCAGTTACAAGCCTGATCAACTACAATGTTGACTGCAAACCATTGATTACTATTCTCATGACATAAGCAAACATTACAATTTTAAAAGCCTTTGTTTTGTTCTTATTTCTGTTTCATACAGTTGATATGATTATATTCCAATTATAGAGCAAAACTTCAATTATGTAAATGGTGAAAGTGTTTCATTGACATACAGTGAGTAAGTAAACCATGAATGTCTTCCAGTAAAACTGGAACACCACTAAAGTTAGCCTTGAGATAAATTTTCTTTTATAGATATAGTAATTTTTCAGTATGCCTTCTCTTTTAGAGTAACCTTCAATGAAACCAAAATAAAGCAGCTTCAACATTGTAGTGTCTGAAAAATTGATAAGTAATTTAAGTAAAGCACGAGATCTGCTGGTCTACTTCAACATACATAATCTACAAACCATTGTGAAGTCCATGGCAGAGGGTACATAGTGTGGTAGCACATTTATGGTTTCTTCAAGTTCCAAATGTGTGTGGAGCATTGAAAGAATGATTGCTTAAATACCTCCATAAGTGCTGTAATTAGTCTAATTTTGTCTTCATGGAACTTATGGGAGCAATATGTAGAGAGCTGAGGAATATCTTTAGATTCTTCATGTAATATTGGTTCTTGAAATTTTGTATGTAGGTTTTTGATGAATAATTTGCATGTAACTTCAGGAGTCTGCCACAAACAAAACTGTGACCATTCGTATGTCCTTTCTTTGTATATATTCAGTATCCCCTGTTAGTTCTATTTGGTATATCAATCTACACTACACAACACAGTTAAAGGGTCACTTTCTCAAAACCCTGTAGTTATCCCTGATTGCTACACAGAAGTTTCAAATTTGGCTTAAAGGTGCCTACAGCATTCCCCTGTAATGGTGCAAAAGCATGGCTTGAGGTCTCAACAACACTTTAAACAGCAAGGTGTTGACACATGTGAAAAAAGGCCACACGTCAGAAGTTAATGTGAGCTGTAATGTGGTTAATGATGGGACTTTGGCACCAAATTTCACACAACCCTGCCTAGTGCCACTGTGGAAGCGTCACACGATGTGAAGGTTGTCACTCCCCCTCTTAGCCATATTTGAATTCTTCCTTTGACACTTTTGTAATGGAGGTCAGTACCAGAATGCCCAGCATTGAAATCATGCCGTTTTCTTGTGGGTGGCCAAGGTAAAAATTTCACGCACACTGACACTCAGTATCAACATGAAAAGACCTCACAGTGTGTCACAAAGGATGTCATTGAAATAATCTGTTTCTTTGGGGTATTGATACCACACATTTTGCAGTCAAAAACGAAAATCTGCAGTGTGATGAGCAACATGATGACATTCTTGACAACCTTTGACTCTGCTGACACCCACTGGACAATTGAACCCTTCTGTAAGGACATCGTTGGCCTACAACCCCACTTAACGTGACTGCACTCATTCAACTATAGTGTGATTGCATTTTTTGTTCTGGTGTACAGGGTGGAACCATTATGGACCATTCAAAACCATTAGACAAAATTTGAATGTGATCTGAAGCAACAACAGATTCTTACGTTTTTTCAGTCCTCCTGTTCCACACCCTCCTCTGACATGACCAAAGTAGAGGGGGGGGGGGGGGGAGGACTGTGACATTGACACATGTGCAAATAGTATGAATAACACTGCAAAGGGTCTCTCTGAGGCATTTCATTTTAGTGCCACCCATGCACTTTTGCTGAGCACTTTAAAAATTTACCTATACAGAGACAGCCAGACACAGTTCACTAGGCACCGGCATGACAAACACAAATTTGGGCAGCACCGAGTTGAGTGGCACTATGCCCCTCACCTAGCACCAAGTGGCTGCATGCACAATCTAAGAATTGTAGAAAGGAAAGCCTGTCATGTCATCACCTAGTAATCAGTGACTGGCTGTCCCTGTATAGGTACATTTTTAAAGTGCTCAACAAAGGTGTGTGGTTGTCACCAAGGGTGTTGCTGGTCTGGGGCTCTCAGAGGGGCCCTTTGCCATTTTTTTCACACATGTGTCAATATCACCCCCTCCTCCTTCACTTTGGTCATGCCACAAGAGGGTGTAAAACAGGGGTTCTAAGAAAAGCATAAATACCCTTTGCTGCTTCGGATCATGTTCACGTTTTGTTGATTGGTTTTGAATGGTCCCAACTGGTTCCACCCTGTACACCAGAACAAAATTGCAATCACACTGCAGTTCAGTGGGTTCAATCACTTTCAGTGTGGTTGCAGGCCAACAATGTCCTTAGAGAAGGGGTGAATCATATGGAGGATATAAGAAATGTCTCAGGTTGTCAAGAATGATGTCCTGTTGCTCATACCACTGCGAACTGTCACTTTAGACAGCGAAATATGTGAGAATCAGTGCCCCAGTGAAGGAGTGTTTTCATTGTGGACTTTATCGCACCCCCCAATGCCATTTCGTCTCAATACTGCGGGTGGTCTGTCTGAAATTGTTTCCTCAGCCAGCTGTAAGAAAACTGTGTGATTTACATGATGGGCATTGCAGTTCTGATCCTCATCGCAGAGGTATCAAAAGAAGCAGTGAAATGTGGTTAAGAGGGAATACGAGAACCTTTCAACAGGTAACACATCCACAGTGGTGCTGGGCAGAGTTGTGGTCAAATTTGGCACAATGTAATATTACTAACCCACATTACATCTCACATGAATTTTTGAGCTCTAGCCTTTTACTCTCATGTGTCCACACCTTGCTGTTTGAAGTGTCACCAAGCCCGACAGTGATGTTGCAGGATGACATGCTTTTGCACCATTACAGAGGAATATTGTGGACAACTTTGACTCAGATTTGAAACTAATGCATCACAATAAGATACAATTATGGGGTTTCTAAAAAGTAACCTTTTAACAGTGCTGCACAGTGTATTTGCTAAAATTTTTGTGGCTATTTTATTCATCAGAATTGGAAATTACCAAGGGGAAGTAATTCTTTACAACACAGGTGCAGAAAACCAAATATGCATCAAAAGGTGTAGCAAATATAGCAAGTCAAACCCAGCTACTAATTGTGATGTGAAACCAATAATATGATATGACTGGAGAACAGTCAATGACTGACCACCTGTTGCAACACCTGAAGAAGACAACTGGGTGTATCTTCACTTTGTTAAATGTGTTCTAGTGCTGTATATTTAAAGTTTATTGGTACTTAAAGATGATATTTGAACAGCATGCATAGGTACTTTCAGTGATCATTATGTTTTACTTACATTTCATGAATTTACTTTGTCATGACATTTATGAATGACAGTCATAACAGTTGTTGTTCAAACAAATTTCGGGCTTGCAGCCGCTCGTCGTTCAATACTTCGCACGATATTTCAACTGGGCGCCTGCCAGTCATCTTCAGGTGAGCCGTCGCAGACTGGCGAAAACATCCTCCGTTCCGCAATATATAGCGTACTGTAACTATTGTGCGCATGAGTTGAAAACTTGATAGATGAACCACACTGCCCGCTGGCAGTGCCCTCGCTGGTGGAATAGCGGAACTCAGTTGCCCTCTGCATTGCTGTTTGCTGTTTGCTGTCAGTGCACTCTGTCGTCTTCGATTAGAGCAAATCGTGGAGATGATGAGATTCCATGCACTGTCCAGCTGGTAGCCACTGTCACGGTTTAACAGATTTTCCGCCAGTCGTATTTCTACGGATTCTTTAATAATGGAGTCCCAGAAAGACGTTGCTGTGGACAAAATCATTGTTTTCTCATACTCCATTGAATGTCCAGTAGAAATACAATGTTCAGTAATAGCGGACTTGCTTGGCTGCAAAAGGCAGGTGTAACGTTGATGTTCAGTGCAGCGTTCTTTCACAGTGCGTGCGGTTTGACCTATGTAAGTCATACCACATTGGCACGGTATCTTGTAAATTCCGGCCTTTCGTAGTAACTGATTGTCCTTAACTGATCCCACAAGGTCCGCAATCTTCAATGATGGGCGGTAAAATTCACATAACAGTTGTTGTTGTTATCATAAAAATCAAAATTTTAATACGAGAAATTAAAGGACAAGAAACAAAACCAATTTCTTCTTCATTGCTGCATTCTTAATTTATGTCATTGCAGGGTTCTAAATTGAGGTACATGAGCTATTTTTTAATTGGCTGCAGACATTAGGGAAATCCACAGAGATTCCAAAATAAGTTATAATGATACCTTACTAGAAGTTGTCCAAATATTGTTCGTATTCTAGGGACTAACAATTTGAGTAAAGCGAGCCTTCACGGGGGGAGGGGGGGGGGGGACAAAAATATGGAAATACCAGAAACAAAACACATTACCATTTACCATGCCTAATATGAAGCAGGGAAACCATTGGCATTCAAAACAGCTTCGAGTCCATAATGTGTAAGCAGAGGTCATGTATAGTTTTCAAGGGAATATTGTACCTTTCTTCCTGCAAAAGAGTGGCAAGTTCAGGTAATGATGATGCTGGTAGATAGTGATCACACGCCTTTCTCTTTAAAGTAGATCATAAAGGTTCAGTAAAACTGAGACCTTTTGACTCTGGTGGCCAGTGGAGATGTGACAAATCATTTTTGTGGTCATAAAACCGGCCCTGGACGATGTGAACTATGTGAGAAGGGTCCCTGATGCCTTGGAACAAAGCATCACCATTGGGGAAGAAATATTGTACCATGTGACAGACCTGATCATCCAAAAGACACTAGACTCTTGCTAAACCGGTCATTCCTCGTACATATGGGTGCCGGATTAGCGGAAGTGCCAGATTCTTGAGTGTGTCTAAAATTTAGTATAAACACACTTTATCAAATCAAAAGATGCATTCATTTTTGCAGAAATCTTAGTCCTTGAGTGGATACATGCATATTAGTATCACTCAACATTCGCTATGAACCATCTCCCAAAGTTTTAGTTGTCACAATGACGATACCCGATGGTAGTATGCTTTATCACACAATGGCTATACTAGCATTTCATAGGTCCTGCCATGTTTCTGATTGTTGCATAATGTATTCCAGGAAGACATCTCCAGCTTCAGCACTAGCAGTTTGAGATATCCTCATGTCCCCTTCTTCATCAGTTTCATCATAACTTTACTGTGAGCTTATGATTACCTCTTTTCTGCTGAAGTTTGCTCATAAATCGTTGCTCGTCCACCACTCTTGCTAGCTACAATGGTCTACGAAGAGCCTCAGTTCAGTTTATATTTAATTTCGAGCTTCTGCTTGAGGTCTAACATAACATGTTTCCCTTTAGAAGCCATGATAATGATCCATAAGGAAAGCCACAATTTCAAGGTGTACAGGAATGTTGAACACTGTAATTAACTAACAACATTGCTGCACATGGAATTTCATTATTATAAGTGTCATTTCAGACTGAACAACTATAAGCAGGAAGTGTGCCAGATTACTGAGAGGCCAGACTACTGAGGCCGTATTAGCAAGAATTTAGTGAAGTCACATAATTCTTGACAGTAATGCTACCATGCAGAGTAACCATGGGATCTATGGAATACCATTCTGTGGCTGCCCAAATCATCACAGAGCCCCCACCATATTTTACACTTGGCACAAGCATTCTGCATCATACACTGGGAATGGTGTACACCAGATGTAAACTTGGCCAGAAGTTGGAAACAGTGTGAAACAAGACTCTTCTGGCCAAACAGCATTCTTCCATTGCTACGTAGTACCAGGTTTTATGGCTTTGGTATTTTGTTTTCCTGTAACACACATTTGCGTCATGAAGTGTAGTTTTGGAATTCCACCTTGCCCTGCAATTCCCAGTTTATCTAGCTCCCTGTGTGTTGGTTTGATGCTAACATGGTTCACAAGTGTGTCATTCAGTTCTGCTGTGACTTTTGCAGCTCTCGTCTTTTTTGTTACAATCCTCTTCATTAACCATCTGTCATGATCACTCAATGCACTCTTTCATCTGCATTGTTATTTACAGATGGTGTTTTTCCACTTTTCCTGTAAGTGAAATAAATCTTTGATGTGGTTGCTCTTGAAAAACCAGACACTTCAGCTACCTTCGTTATGCAAGCACCCATCATATGAGCACCACATCGCATCACATCAGAATTCACTCAGCTCCAACATAATGCACTCACAACTACACAGAACTCAGTTCTTACCACAACTGATACTTGCAACATATTGAGGACTTTCTGAAGATGCTGTTGGTCATCTAGTACAACAGCACCACTTGCAGGCATGGATAGCATCTGCAGCTATGTTCAAGCATGCAGTGTTTCCATATTTTTGTCCAGTCTGTGTACTTAATGTACAGTGTCGCTTAGTAGCCTCTCACTTATAAATTGTCTGAACTTGGGAATTAAAATCATAGCTGCCATTACTCAGGATGAATTCCTAATAAAGTCAAGTTGCATCTGCATCTGCACTGGTACGAGACAGCCTGGTTTCTTTTGTTTAATGTCTAACTTTTTCATTGCAAATAACTTTTGACTTGTTAAGGATCTTTATGACTTCTTTTCAATTACATAAGTAATAACCAGGTCTTATGAAACATAGAATACTGAATTTTTTGAACACCATTAATCACCAAGATTATTTTAATAGCACCATTGTGAGGTTTTTTTTTTTTTTTCAGACTAACAAATCTGTATGAGACAGTTCAATGAAGTAATTCTTGAATAGGGCTGACAAGATATTGCAGAGTGAAAAGACATTGAATAAGGCAATCTTTATGTTGTTGTTGTTGTGAGTATTTGAATGGTTGTAAACTAGTACTGCCAAGGCAAGCAATACATGATTGTTACACCACGTGTTAATCTCCACTGAAAGTGTTGTAAACTTGCAGATGGTGTGCCATTGAAACGGTTGCTACAGAAGCACACATTTTCATGTATACCATGTATATTTACTCCATCTGCTATTCTCATTCAATACATTGCCATCTTTCCATTTAAAAAAGAAAACAAAATCGGTGCCTATATGATTGAAGAAAAAGATCCTATAAATATCTCCAGTGACTCAAAAGTTAATCAACGTGAAAAAGATAGGTGGTTCACTTTGTGTATGTGAAGTGTGTAATGGTAATAAACAGAAGTTAATGCTTTCCTGTGTAGTGGATAAAACTTTTAAATAGAAAATGAAACTAACAAATGTCTTTAATTAAACAGTATATTATAGAAGATTGTTGGTAGTTTGTTTAACATACAGAAACTGTTTGTCATTGTTTTTCGTGCTAGCAGTTTTGCACATCCCAGAGGAAAATGCAGTGTTTGAATCACAAATGAAAATTATAGGCTCCTGACCAGATGTTCATGTTATTTGGATGTGTTTGTAAATATGGACACACTTACTAATTTGCAGTTAATTTTTCTTTACAGGTGGCACCAAGACTGAAAGAATCTCTTGTTACATCAGGCACTGTGATGATTAATTACCAGCCATTAAAACAAAAGAAATTTCAGAATTTCTTTCGTCTTGTCACTACATGTCATCCCCCACCCACACACCATGATATGGATTTCATAATTAGTCAAATAGACCACTATGGCTCACAACTGTGATGTCGGTTTCATTGGCGCTGACTCCATTTGATTGTCATTTTGTGTCTGATGTGAACAGGTAAGAGAAAACTTCATTTGTTAGTCAGGGGATAAGTGTAACATTGTCATACAATATAAACTTTTATGTTACATTCTCCATGTATCTCAAAACATTTTAAAATAAGCATTCAGAGTAGAAATTCAAGTTTACATCCTCTAAAAGAAATAAAAGGATTTCTCATGATTCCTTACTATGATCTTTATTTTAAGTCTATTTCATTTTGTTGTAATAAAGTTATTGACTTGTGTGGAAAATTTCAAGACTGTAGCTACCTGTAAATAGTAGGTCATAGTTGGTATTATCCTGAAAATCCTAGCATGATAGTTTAAGGGCAAGGAGTTTGTGAGCCAAAGAAACTAAAACTGTTATATTTTATAATTCTTTATTAATAAAATATTTAAAAATAAGTTCATTTTTCAGACTCAATATGAGTCACATAGATTATTAATACAACTATGTACATCTGATGTTGCCTCTTTTAGCTTCAAAGATACTGGACCCTGCAGTTAGACATAACCATAGTTAAAAAGTAAGAATGATATACAGATCAATTCTGTACCACACTATTTGACAAACATATAAAAATTCTTGTATAAAATAGTTGTTAGAGAAATTTATGCTGTGATGTCAGAATACATTTTACGTATAAACTGCATAATCTGGAAATAATGACCTGATATACAAATTGCTTTCTCTGTCATGAATTACTGCTATGATGTAAAGCTTAAATTGTCTGTTATGAACTTGTGTCAAATTATTTAGTAAACTTCTTATCCATTAATGTATTGTAGAGAATTCATATCAAATCCAAAAACCAGAATATAATGACAGTTTGCAGTAATACTTCGTAAAGAATAAAAGAGCAGAACAGTCAAATCCAAAAGACAAAATTAGTTCAAGAAATCCTGTTCTTCAGCTTAAGCTGTATTTTTTGTCTTTGTGAACAGAAATTCTAATGAGGTTCAGAACTATTATATGCCATCACTATTACAAATCATTTCCTTTACAACTTGCAAAAAACAAATTTAGAGTATGTGTCACAATTGTTTATTATTTATCTTTTTTTCTTTCATTATTATGAAAAATCACCACTCTACACTATTTGGTTTTCGACGGCTTCTCAATTCCTTGTTACTTTTGAGAAAAATGTTTCCAAATAATTGGGAATGATAGCAAGTTTAGTAATAAAGATACGTACAGTATTAAACAAAGATGAAACACATAGTTGTGTAATATACTGAACATAGCTGTTGAAATACCAGGCTGACTTTTGGAGTTTTTAGTATGACACAGATGAAGATATATTGCCAGCTCTCACAATATTATACGTCAGTAACAGCTGTGTTCATCTCTATCCTTGTGTAACACTGATGGTGGAGATGATAAAACAACAGACAATAACTGCTGCTCATAAATCTAGAGAGACACATGAAAATTTATATCATGACTGTGACTCCAACGTTGATTTCCTGCTTTCATTATTAGCTTCCTTAATCATTTGGTTCTCCAAATGTGCCTCCTGAACTGATACAAATTCTCACTGTCACTTCATGATAATAATTTTCATGAATCATTGTGGATGTATATTACTGTGATGAGTGGTGTGATTTTATTTCATGTTTACGTATGTAATTTTTGCATATTGAGCTATTATGGAAAATATATTTCAGTAGAATATCCCATTGCATTACATCTGTAACTTTTTTTGCTAGTGTCTGCAGGAAATGTTAGATTTAAAACTCTCTGTGATGTTGAAATATTCTAAGGAATATAGAGAAGGGTTTAGACCTTGTACATGGTGCTGTAAAAGTATCTATAGTAGTTTGCAGCCTTGTTTAAAAATTTCCTGCAACTGCATGAGAATATAAATAGCTATATGTGACAAATATATAGAATGCTATGAATATCACAGAAAAATTTTTAACATTGGGATCAAACGAACAATAAATTTCTAAAGATAATTGTCTTTTTGTCGCAGGAATGCACGAGAAGACAGCAACACAGCAGCTTAACAATAACAGTGGAGCCACATTAATTTTGTTGCTGTATAATGTCTTTCATAAAAAAAGTCTGGAAATTTAGTGATATGTCTAAAGTCTTATGAAAATAATAAAACTCTTAATACTATTTACAGAAAATATACAAATATTTATAACATTCTGTTCAGAATTTGTCAATTCATCAAAAGAAGATATGTACATATATACACACTTATAACAAGAAACAGTTCATTGGCACAAAGTATGAAGATAAGACTTCCATATGCAGTCTACACTTAAGATATCACCAGATAATCTCTTTGTGGGACTTGTAAATTCTTTCACCATCCATAACATTGTTATACAACAGTTTGATACCACTTATAACAAGTGTCCGCTCAAGTCATTCATTTTATGTACATACATTTGAAGGAACCATTGTTTCTTTTTTGAAATACTGAAAAACAGACATTTCATCAGCAGTCAACAACTTTAGAAGTCATTTATTAGCACCAGCAGTGTGTCAGATGCACTGAAATCTTGAGGGGGTAGTTGTCACAATCGAGATGAAATGTTCATCTACTTAATTCTCCATATCATTCAAGTTACTGTATGAAAAATGGAAGTGGGCATGCACTAGTGCATGCACATGCACCCACACCCATCCCCCCCCCCCCCCCCACACACACACACGTGTGAAAAACTGTTAAATTATGTTGCTTGCACACTGAAACAGAAATTCACTTCATCCCAAACAATTTCTCTGTTATCGCATCAGAGAAATGATTCACTTTGCATTTAGTCAGAAGAATTTGTCCTGCTGATCCAGATCAGCTCGTATTTGCCCATTTGCTAGGCTATGACTGTTCCTTTTTATAGTTGCAGTTTCATACTCAACTGCTGGTTTTGAGAACAGCTTTGGTGTACCCAGTGAGATACCTCCACTAGGGTTACTTGCACTCCTATGAGGACTGCTGGTGGAGCCATTGCTACTATTTGAAGGTGCCCGCTTTGAATGGCTGCTCGTTTCCTTTAGTGGCACTGTAACATAAGGATTTTGTTTCGATGAAATGTAATGTGGGCTGCCAGGTATCCGCGGTCTTCGCCTCTTCTGGTAATAATAGCTAACTGCAGCAGCCAGAATTACACCCAGTATGAAGGCAGCTACACAAGAACCGAGAATAACTCCAACAGACAGAGATTCAGCTTTCTTGAGGTCAAGGCTGCTCTGAACACCAAGTGGGTTGAGATCTACAAAGAAAACAAAAGATTATTAATAAACATGTTCTTGAATTCAAGTTGCAGGACTTTAAGTGTGTGATTAAATTACCATTTTCAGTTGTCTGAACACACATTCTTGTCTCTTGATCATGGCCCTGGCACAGCTGAGGTCCAGGGTTCGTCGTCTGACATTTTCTGCGTCTGTGCTGCTCTCCGGCATCATCACACAAAGACCAAACTGACCACGATTCCCATCCCATAAGTGCTGTGACAAAAGCACAACGCAATATTAGTAGCTTGCCTCAGCAGACACATAATGAACAATGCTTTGACTAAAAACATGGAATTGTTTGTAGGTGGGGATGTTTTCTATGATTCTACAAGATTGAAAAGTCTTCATTACTTTGGAATGACTCCTAGTTCTCAACCAGGAAAGCATTCTTCAAGTGACCCAAGAAAATGTTGTAATAAAAGGTCTTTGTAATGGTTCCCAAAGGTGCGAAGCAGATCTGTTTTTGAGTTTCGCCTCAGTGATGAATCATTTAAAAATGAATGTAAAACTGATCAATGCGAGCAGGAAGGAAATTTTAGGTTGTTTAGGTAGAAGAAATGTTGATATAGCATAACAGGTGACCAACAAGGTAACAGTTGGCCAGATTTAAGATATTCCAACAAATCATTCATTTATTTAATAAATGAAGTAAGTTATTAGGCAGTAGGTATCAAATGTTGATCAATGGAAATTCATGCACTTTCCTATGTGCTTTGACTTCTTCAAAAGAAGATTGAAAACTTCACTATACAGTTTAAGGGAAATAATAAGAGTCATTTATTAATGTCAATGTCTTGGATAGTGCCTAAAGCTTTTAGGAGCTATTGTGAATCTGTGTAAATCCTGAAGATGAAGTAACAAAGATATACACTGCACACATTAACATTGGAAAGCTGACACACATTGTACTTCACATGGTCCTGTCAAGCAGGTACAATAGCACTGCACCCATTGCCTGCTGAAATCTATCAAATGAACATAATCATTATTACATCACTATTTTGGTTTGTTTAAGATTAGTGTTTTCCTACAAGTTCCTTTCCAGTTCTGTCAGTACAAACAACAAACCATAATCCATTTCTGAAAAATCACTCCAGCTCATTGAATCTCTCCTGACACTAACACAGTTTGTCCAACCTGAGGTTATCCAAAACCAGAACAGTCAACAATGATACAGTGTCGTAAACTATCTTTGCAGGCAATCAATCCTGTTTAATTATTTGTACTAGGGGCATAATTCATTTTAGCACTAAGAGAGACTTAAATGAAAAATTTTCTTGTTAAGAATTCATTTTTTTCTGACAATCTGAATGCAAATTATCACTTTTTCATCTCAATGAAGAAGATCCCCGATATTTGACTTCAAATTTAACAACACTGTGACTGTTTTGTGCTAACTTCAACTTGATACATCTCCGATAGGAACACCCCTTAAAGACACTTGGGGAACTTTGTACCTCCAGCCAGCACGGCTCCAATAGATGCCAGGTGTCTTTAAGGCTTTTACAACTTAACTACTTCATATTGGGCAATATCTCCCCTCTAAACTACAACCTGGAATGTGGAAGCGTACACCAACAGGAGTAGTAAACCGTTTTTGCACAGTTGAAACTGCATAGTAAGATTCTACATTATCCTCCCGTCTTCCAAAGATAGACACACCTGCCCATTATGGCTACACTAAAACTGCTGGCTTCAAACCAGTTGCTGAATGTATGGCTGATTTGTCTTAATTGATCAACATCTGCAACCAGATTCTCTAAACCATCATTGATGTATGTGCAGTCATCACACATACCATTTCAAACCCACATGTACGATGTCACCACTGATTCCCTCTTTCTCAACAATATCATTCCCAATTTAAATGGCCTGCACATCACTGAAAGCTTTTTCATTTTAAACCCAAAGAAAACCTCTGAATTTTTTCTTTGTAATGGTGAGTGATTTCAGAGTGGAATTAGCTTTGGTTTGGATACACTAATACTGTTCAACTTCAGACTTGTGATTAAGATTCAGTTTACACTTTTCTGAATAATGCAAAATTCCTCAGTGGAGATCTTCCAATGGCAAATGCAAGATGTATTGATGAATCAGGTGAATTTTTAGAATACAGTGGTCATTTTTGCTAAGCTGCATGCCAGTAGGAAAGTGTGATTCTTGTAATTACTTAGTTTAAATTTTCAAACAGATGTAACACACACTGGTTTGTTGGTAGCTGTGAGGGAAAGGCCAAACATTTCACAAAAATGGATACATCGCTCCCTAGTTCTAGACCTTCATTTTCCACATGCCAGTCTGCTGCTCTCTGTTCTCTATACTAGTTTAGAATCCATCCTGGATTTTTCAGTTAATTTTACTCAGTTACATGAAATATTGTGTACTGTGTACATTCATCAATTAACAAAAGACAATTTAGCAAAAACAATGCCAGCAATATGAATAAAGGCTTACATTCACAGCTCGTCAGCTCACATGGCTCCTGGCTGACAGAAGGTCCATCACAGCCTGAGTCAACCTGTGCTCTGTTGCTGACACTTAGGCAGATGCGAGTACGCTGCCGCAGACCTTGTCCACACGTTGCAGAACATCCAGACCACTCTGACCAGCAGCCCCATTCCGCTGTGAAAGTATATGTCACACATAAGTAGGAGGCAAAGCTATCACCTGTCTTTAAAAAAAAGTAGTTTTGAGTTCTGGAGATAATGTGACAGAAACTCACAGCATGGATATGAGAATACTTATTCATATTAACAGATTTATTCTTTCTCTCACGCACTTACACTTTGTATTCCATAGCTCCGTAGCACAACTGTAAGAGATATGGAATGAGAAATGAACATACTAACCGATAAAAGCAGCTAATGTAAACTGTTCCTACATTCTATATCCAGCTGATAAACAACTTATAAAAGGAAAATAATTATCTGTCTACCTATTAAAGGAAAGGGAACTTAGTATTTGTTTTCTACAGGATCACCCAATTACCTGTGACTGTGTGGTAAACAGCCAGTAATTCATTTGTGTATAGTTTGTATACATCTTGTTTTTAGCAACAGCTATGTATGATTCTGACCATGTAACTGTAGAGACATCACCACATTGGTTTTAATATGGTCTGCATACACACTTAAGCACTTTTGTGAAGATTGGTAAAATACAGTAAAAAAAAGTTGTACTAATAGGTATTAGCAGTTCTTGATAGGCAAAAAAAAGAAGTTCTGGTACTTTGACCATTTGGGGGGGGGACTTTTATATTCTGCATATTTTAAAAGTGTGAATTCAATATTTGTACTGGCAAAAAATTAAGTTCTATTGTGCCACATCTCAAAATCTGCGTTTCTGATTTTTTTTTATCGGAGGTACCAGTACAAAATACCGGTGCGTACCATTACAAATCGAGCACTCGGTATTAGCATAAGTAATATGTACATATGAAGACTATTTATAACAGGCTTAGCAAATACTTATTGTCTTATGTCTGTAAGCAACTTTACCAGAGTACAGTACCCTGGAGAACCATCCTGTTTTGAGCTGAAACAATTTTTATGTCTTGATTGTGCAGTGTATTCTACACTTAAAAAAAACTAAATTCATGATTGTCATTAGGGAGCATATATGCATATATTTTTTTGAATTGAATGAAAATGTTATTGATTGGACATGGTACCATACTAGTTGCTGTGAGCTGACTGTGATAAGACTAAGTGGATACTAACCCAAGGAAGAAGGAAGGCTAGAGTTCACTTTATTGCTGATATCAATGTCAATTCCTGGGTGGAATACAGATCATGAAAGGAAAAAATGTAGCAACTCACAGTACCGAAGAGGTGAATATGAACATAAATAAGACTGAAAATATTGCTGAGCTTTTAGACAAAGTGTGTGTGTGTGTGTGTGTGTGTGTGTGTGTGTGTGTGTGTGAGGGGGGAGGGGGGGGATGGAAGAGAGAGAGAGAGAGAGAGAGAGAGAGAGAGAGAGAGAGAGACCATAAGCATAAGCTTGCTTGATTAAGAGGAAGATGGAGATGTAGTTGTAGCATACGTGGTTAAAATACTGTTAGTAGTTTTGGAGCACTCGAGGGCAAAGTTGGAGGTAAAAGCAACAAGTGCGATAATGATAACTCTGCAGTATTGAGCAAACAACAAACTTTCCATTTCTGTTCATAAGACAACCTATTTACAGCTGAAAGCTAAGTGGTCACCAACTAGAATATGTACCCTCAAACTAGGAGGAATTTTCATATAGATGTATAGGTGTTTAGTTTTGTATTTAAATGAGAAAAGATATTTTTGGCTCACCTCAGTAAAGTCAGGAAGAAAGCCTAAAAATCGTACAAAAACTAGCTCTGTCTGGAGCTTTGATGTGTAAAATACCTTTGTCACAGGTGAAACTATACCACAATGCCATCTTTACTGTCACTGTTGGATTTACAACAGATGTGGGCCTAGCAGTTGCACCACATTTATGTAAGAGCACATCTCAGATGTATGCAGCAATCTGTAGCTGAGCATTTGGAGTCACAGAAATAGAAGTATTGTTAGCAATTCTAGAAACATGTACTGGTGATATAACCGTCACATACAGACTCAGGTTACTGGTTGCATAAAGGTGGCAATGAAAAAGTGACGCATCTGGTGACCAAATCACGAATAAAGTGTGAGTATGGATATGTAGAAAAGGCACTCGTACAAGTCCACAGAGGTTTGTGAAATAAAAACTGCAATATAAATACGATACTGGAATATCCTGGGTGAAATATGAATAATGGCGAGAGTAAATGTAACAACTAACAATATAGAAGTTACTGAACCATCACTGCAGCTATACTCTGGTGAGCATCTGCATCAGGTGGAGTGTACATGAGAAGAAAGGATGTTGTTAAGGGGGAGGAAATGTTGGCTGTCAGACGGGGCACCTATATAATGCAGATAAGCTGTTATTGGGGTAGTGGGAATTCAAGTGGCAGGGTGATGAAGCAGGCACTGGAGTAGAGCATATGTACTCAGAAAAAACTAATTTTGTCAACTATTAGTTAGCTACTTCCCTGTTACAATAAATACCAACCTTTGCATTTGTGAGTGTTGCACTGTCGAGACATGCGTGACAACCCTTCACAGTTTTCTGGCTTGTCCTCGCAGACCCTTGTCCTGTGTTGCTGTCCACCTCCACATTCTTCTGAACAAGGTGACCAGCCAGACCACTCAGACCACAAGTCATCAGACTCACCTCTGCCTATAAAACGGAAACTTCTAATTTAGACTGAGTTATCTAATACATTAATTTTTTGTATTTATCTCTTAACAGTTGCCTACAAGCTATAACAAATAGGTAAGCATATGTTGCAGATAATCTACTGGTTTCTCAGCTTACACCATGTCATTCATAAAGACAGAGAAAATACATAGATCTGATCAACAGACAGTAACAAAATTCTGTTACCTACCTAGGAATCAACAATGAAGTCAATTTGTTGTTGTTATGTACAAGACAATTCATATCATATTTACACATGTTTTATAAGTTTGCAATAGTCTAGTGTTACACAAATTATTCCTTATAAACATATAAATGACACTGACAAACTACAGGGACAAAATCCTGACTGGAAGTGGGGTAAAAAAAGGTCATACGATGTCCAAACATGGACGGTGTGCATGCAACAACAACAAATTGTCCCAGAACACAGTACAGAGTTGCACTGATCCATGTCACAACAGATGTTCAAACTCCGTGGGATGCAATGCACACTTTCACACATCACATCATGTTATTACCATGTTCTTCTGCATGTTCTGACCTCTCTCCGAATAGTGTCACAGGAATCATGAACAGACTGTTGAAGGTTCAGCATCCACAACACTTTTCAGATGCCCCCAGAGGTAAAAATCCTGGGGGTTTAAGTGATCTAGCAGGCCATGCCGCAGGGCCTCTGTATCCTATCCTACACTGAGGAAGATTCTGTTGCGGTATCAGCAAACTGTAGTGTGGAAGAGGGGTGGTGCTCCATCATGCAGAAATTACATAACCTGTCATATTGCCAAAGGCGCATTCTCAAGCAGCCCAGGTAGAGTATCCCACAGGAAGTCCGAGTACGTTCCTCCATTGAGGTTTTGTGGAATAATAACTGGTCCAAGTATATGGCCACCAAGAATCCCTGCCCACACATTGATGCTGAATCGATGCCGATAAGATGCCACAACCGTTCCCTGACGATTGTCTGTAGCCCACAGATGAAGATTATGCAGATGGATGATCCCAGTTCTGGTAAAGTTTGCTTCTTCAGTAAAGAGGACTGATGACCCATATAATTGTATGTTGGCTTACACCGTGTTGGCAGGCCACTTGCCCGGAGCTTGTACTAGGATTCATCTCAATATCCTGTAGAACCCGGTTCTCCAAATCTGGTGTGTGCACAGTCCACCACCTTTCTGCACATTTATCTGTCTGAAAGGACCCATGATCACACAGACACCCAAAAAGAGCTTGAAATGTTGTGTGATGTGGTTGTTGTCTCTGAAGGTACTTGTTTTAGTACAGACATGCTGCCTCTTGACTGTTTCCATCTGCTTGGAAGCACACAAACACCATCTCGGTTTCTTCCTGACATGAATACTGGACCATTCTGCTGCTTACAGTATGTTGCTTCAATCACACAGCCTGAAACACACAAGGAACACACGGCACATGGCCAGAGAAACTTTCATTCGTCAGCGCCATCTGAGGTTGCAGCGATGCATTACCAGACACATGTTCACAGGACCTATTTTCCTCCATTTCCAGTTGGGAATCCGTCCCTGCAATTTGTTGGTTTTAATAATGTTTACCCTGTATTTATGAAGACATGAAACAGGATGTGAGGCAAATCACAAGAGCAACTTAAACGTCAAGACAGATGCCCACCCAGTCAAGTAACAGAGTGCTTTTGGAGTTGTACACCATATTCTGCAAAAAGTGTGGCCCAGAAGACAGTAGAATTGTAAGCTGAGTAATACGCGTGCAGAGATAGTACTGGAGGCAAGATAAAACCAATAGGTCAGTGAGACCTCCCTATTTGCTTCTGTTTTGATGTTATTCAAATGTGTATTCTTGTACAATGCCTATTAGAAATGAAATTTTAATGAAATGAACAAACAAATTGAAAGCTATCAAACTAAATAACACCTGATTCCCAAAGGCAATGTACAAACCCAGAATAAATTGAGGAGAAATTT